>NW_024466989.1:0-175515 GCF_017591425.1 Ochotona curzoniae | reverse complement strand
ACAGAGAGGAAGACCTTCCATCCGATGATTCACTCCCCAAGTGAGCGCAACGGGCCGATACTATGCCAATCCGAAGCCAGGAGCCTCTTCTGGGTCTCCCACACGGGTGCAGGGTCCCAAAGCTTTGGGCTGTCCTTGACTGCTTTCCCAGGCCACAGCAGGGAGCTGGAAGGGAAGCGGGGCTGCCAAGACAGAACCGGCGCCCACATGGGATCCCGGGTGTGCAAGGCAAGGACCGTAACCATTACACCATCGCGCCGAGCCCTCTTGTTTGCTCTTAATATTAGGCAGTGATTCCCCTATTTCTAGGATATCAGGATCTATGATATTTAAATTCTATTCTGTAATAAAGTTATTATATTTAGATGTTTTGACCATAGATTGATCTAAACATGCAATAACTTATAATGTTGTGCTCATCTTTATATTTATGCTTTGCCCAAAAAGACAGTTGCATTTTAATTTTGTAATGCATTGTCATATGGCTGGAATATTTTTATTTCTTAGAGTTAATTAAAATATACAAGATGTCTATTCATCTTTCATGTCTATTTCTTACACTGTTTTTTCCCTTCCTCTTGTGTCTCCCTCTTTTCAGGCTTCACTTTCCACTAATGTCTGTATATCATTGCTAAGGGGACCATCCTATTTACCACCCAGGCCCACCCCTGCTCTCCCTATCTGCTGATATAGATGACACCACTTCTCTCCCACCCTGACGCTGGTTTGTGTGAATCACAGGCTGTACTTCACTGTTTAATGAGTTCTTTGACATCCGTGGATGAGAAACAAGATATCTTCTACTTTTGCACGTATTTGTCTAAGTTATAGCTTTCAGATTCTTTTTGTCATGTACACTTATTGATTCTAATTCACACACAGTTACTGGCATATCAATGAAATTGTAATAGGAAAGGCTCAATATACAGTCTTGATCAAGAAACCAATACCTGGAAAATTATCTATTCCTTCCTCTTAGTCTTCTAGGTAGATTCCTTTTCTTTCTCCAGATTCTTCACAGTGAATCATCACCATCTTTGGATGACATCTGTTTTACCCATATTTGTGTTAATGACCTGATTTGGTGTAAATATGACCTATATGACCAAATGACCTATTTGGCTGTAAATAGGACCTATATGCTGAAAATGTTATCTATATCTCAGATTCTTCTTGACAGATTTATATTCACATTTCTAATTGCATCGGTTTTCTCAGGTCCAGGTCCTCTGCCATGTTTCTATAATTGATGTAGTAGCAAAACTGAAAAGCTGCTTCTCAGCTTCATGCTGACAGCAAGGATTCCCAGGCCCTATCCCACACGATGGAATGCTTGTTGGGCCCTGGTGCTGTTCGCTTAAGTACTTAAGAGAGTTTACTGTGTCCATTTCTTCCTCTTTTTAAAAGATTCATGCATTTATTTGAAAAAATCAAGAGTTATAGAAAGAGGAGCAAAGACAGAGAATGGAAAAATTTTACATTTACTGCTTCACTCCCCAAAATGACAGCAAAAACAAAACAACAAAAAGCAGGACTAGGCCACACCGAGGCCTGGAGCTTCATCTGGGTCCTCCACATGATTACAAGAACAGAAGCTGCAGCTTTTTCTGGCACACAGGAGCTGGAAAGTCAGAATTTGAACCAATGCCCAGATGAGATGCCAATATCACCGGTCATGCCTAACACACCACACCACAATGCTGTCCCCAATTGTGTCCATTTTCATAGCTTCCATGAAGCACAGACATTTTTATTACAGTTGGCAAAACTCTACAACTAGGTTATAATATATATATATATCACATTATACATAGTATAATATTATATGTATTTATTACACACACACCCATTCCTGATTTGTAGCATTGATGTTGTATATGTTTCCTTTTTAACACAGCCTCTGTGTCATTCTAAGAATTTGGTAGGGGGAGAACTCAAAGTTGTGCTTATCTCACCATTTTAGCCAGTCTTCCATTTCATGGGAGATTAAACCTTTTTTAACGAGCCCATTTCAGGTCACTCTTCTCGTCTCAGATCTTTTTAAGTAACATGACCACCATGCTACAAGCTCTTAGTGGATTGAGAAACCACACACAAACTCATTGTTTGTTACATAGTACAAGAGCCAAAAATTATACTAAGAGTAATGAGCTGTAGTGTCAAAATCTGATTTGAAAAAGAAAACATTTTCTTACGAATTTCTTTCTCCTAAGTTTTCTTTGTTTGCATGATTGTTTGTAAGAGAGAAGGTGAAAAAGAGACAGAGTGTATATTCCTACCCCTTGATGTTGAAAGCCAAGAATTCAATCCAATATCCCATGTAGATTAGCAAGAACTCAATCATTCCTTGTGCCCTGAGTCCACATTAGTAGAATCAGCCAGGAGCCTGAGTTAGGAACTAAACTCTCATAGTGGCTGCAGGCATCTTATCAGCTGTCTTAACCATTGAAATACACCCCTGGCCATCTGTTTGTTCTCATTATGAGCAATATAGATTTTTGCCTTTATCTTCTAAAAGATCATGTTACCTGAATATGAAGCAAACTAAAGATGAAAAAAAAATAATAAAATGACTTCTAAATCTTTACATATCTTTCTTAGTGGCCTCTCAATTAAAATCTTCTAAGGAATTAGACAAAGAGCTTTTTTGGTAAGCATCACCATCATACTTGTAATTATGCACAGAGGCAAACCATACTATGTGAAAAACACAGCCCATATTTAACAGTTGGCCCATATGGAAAGAACTACCTGTACCATAGAAGGTTATGTCAGAGAGAGGCCACCACGAAGAACACCCATCTTAGAAACACACTATCATTTTCTGGGTGTGCTCTTGACTAGAGTTATGATTAAAATAAGATGAGAAGTGATGGCATGGCACTGCCTTCTGAAGAAAGCTATAAGCATCATGCTCCTTCTTATTTCAATTGATACTTTACCCAAGTATGCACTAGATGTGACTGAAAATCACCGTTATTCTTTAAAAAAATATTGAGACATTATTTTTAAGGATCTTGAAATCTCAGTGTTATGGATTCATTTTATTTTACTCATTTTATTCACCTTCTGACTCAGCCATCACCTTCTCAAAACACTCTTAGAATCACTGTCCCACATCTCTCTGCTCAAGTTGCTTGATTTCATGCCAATCCCCAAGGAATTCAGAAACAACTGACACTGAGAAATAAGATAACCAAAGAAGAAAGACTTACAGAGGCTTACATGGCAAGAACAAAGAACCACAAGTAGAGTCTATTTCTCAGAAAACAAAGCCAAGTCATTTTTGGTGAGACATATTTTTAACATAATTATTAATAAGCCTCTGAATACTTTGGGGACATCTTTATCTTACTTGCTATGACTGACAAACCCAATGAGTTAGCATCAACTCAGCATTACAAACCCATATGAAAACATCAATTTTAATTTTAAACATGTGAGACAATTTCGCAGAAAAAATTTTTGAAAGTTTGGGAAATTTAGCTTTTTTTCTTTTTATATGTTTGCTTCTTGTTTCAGCAAATGTGGATTCATCTGGTATTTATCTACTCTTATCATTGATGCTAAATCCATTATATTCACAGCACAACAAACAATTTAACTCCAAGACAATATGGCACTAAAGGCAAGACCATTCATATTTTAACAGGAATTTTACTTGGGGTTTTATTTATTTACTTTTAAAGATTTTCTGGAACTAATTTCCAACCTGATGGCTTTCCATGGACAATAAATTTTAATGTATTAGAATGCTTAAATATAAACATTTGCAAGATTTTAATTTGTACGTGGTAAATCACTGCATAGCTATGGTGTATTATGTAGACAGGCAACAGAGTGACAGAAATCGTGGACTTGGGAGCCGACACGAATCCCAGCAAGATAATCTTCTTGTGCTTAAATTCTTCTCATTTATAAAATGAGATGATCTTGTTCATAAGTTATTGGGAGGATTAAACGGTTTAAATGCACATAACATGTCAGAAATGACTGATCCAGAGTAATTCTTACTAAGAATTTTCTTAACATGATTGTGTTTAATTTTTACTACTGTATAAAAAGCTGACAAAGATACTACAGATGGAAAACTGGGTATCTTTTTTTGCTTTTTCCCAAAGATAGGTTAATAGAAGTGAAATAATCGGGCCAGACTCAATCAGTGTATTCTAGAGAATTTTGCAAAACTATTCTCTCAGAACCTTGCAACATCCAAAAGCAACAGCAGTGTATGACAGTGCTTATTCTCCTACTCCAGCGAATACAGAACACTGTATGTATCACAATTAATTGCTAGCCAGTTCAATAACGGGGAAAGTTTATTTCCCTGGTTTAGCTTGCCCCTAGAAATATTTAACATCTCTTTGGCCTGTTGTGAACTGTCAAGTACTTTCACCTATCAAGGTCCAGCATTGTTTACTTGCTTATTTTTTTTAATTTGTATTCAACTATATATGCGGAATATGCACCTCATAGTCATTAATTTTATAGTAGTTTCCTCTGAGAAAGAATGTATGTGTCTTTCTAATCCATTCTGTCTCTCATCTAAAGGATTCATTCTGCTTTTCACTGCTTTCATTGTATTATTTTACTTTTATTTTAATATGATTAATTTTAATGAGTTAAGTAAGGATAAATAATAAAGATAAATAATAAAATAAATAAGACCTGGTGTCGTGACCTAGTGGCTAAAGTCCTCGCCTTGAACGTGCCAGGATCCCATATGGGTGCTAGATCTAATCCCGGCAGCTCCACTTCCCATCCAACTCCCTGTTTGTAGCCTGGGAAAGCAGTTAAGGATGGCCCAAGGTCTTGGGATCCTGCATCCATGTGGGAGACCAGAGGGGGCTCCAGGTTCTGGGCTCCTGGCTTCAGATCAGTGCAGCACTGGCCGTTGTGGCCACTTGGGGAGTGAAGCAGCAGATGGAAGATCTTCCTCTCTGTCTTTCTTCCTCTCTATATTATATGCCTTTCCAGTAAAAGTAAATACATCTTTAAAATAAATAAAAGATTATTGAAATCTACACAGCTGACTTCTTCCAGGAGATGGAGTCGATGTGTTTTTCCTTCTTTGTTCTACTAAGACAACTATGGAAACCAAGAACAAGATTATAGAATAAACCTCAGGCCAAAAAAAGAGAAGGGAAGAAGGCACCCTGCCAGGAAGAAGATTAACACAAGGAATGACCCGCATGCAATATTTCAAGGTTTTCTCTTTGTCTCAAATGTCTCAGACTTGGTACTGATAAGGTTATAACATGGAAACGCAAATGGGCATAATCACCAAGAAATCCGCAACGAAAGCCGCTATCTTTAGCTATCTCACCCTGGAAACAGCAGCTTAGCAAGGCAGAGTACATTTAGACAGGAATTGCCTTCTTGTGTTTTAACCTCTGTCGGCCCCAGTACACACATCCCAGCAAAGGCTGAGTTGGACCTTGCCAGGTCTAACAAGAGGCTCGAACTACACTCAGGTGCATTGTCAGAAAATACCTCTTTAGGTGCTAGGATGTTCATCTTCAGCTCACCCAGGCTCTAAATATTTTTGAAAATTGACTTAGACACCAAAGTTATTAAAGGGATAAACAGTGGGCTATTTTCTGTATTTTATTTCACCTTGTAACATGTTAACACCAATAGGTTATGGTCATTTATATATATTATAAATTTAATATTTATATCTTTTAAAAAATTATTTATTTATTTGAAAGAATTACATTGAAAGAAGGACAGAGAGACAGACAGATCTTGCGTCTGCTAGTTCACCCCCAAGTGGCCCTAACAGCCCATGCTGGTACAGGCCAAATCCTGGAACTGGAATTCAGTCTGTGTCTTCCTCATGAGTGGCAGGGGCCATGTATTTGGACAATATGTTCCTGTTTTCCTAGGTGGATTAACAGGGAGCTAGAAAGGAAATGGAGGGGCTGGAACTCCAACTGGTGCTCAATTGTGGTGCCAGCATTGCAGACAGCTGTTTAACTGGAAGCACCAACCCTACATATGTGCTTATATATTAATGCACATTTTATATAAAGTGATGCTTAACAAATCTCTATAAAGAGATATGCTCTAAAACACTATAGATTAAAACACAACCCGCAGGAAGGCAAAATAAAACAAAGATGAATCATAGACAGAGCAAAGAGAAAGCAACAAATAACATGGTAGCCCTAAGCCCCAATAGCAACGATTACATTAAGTTTAATTATGGCAGGATTTTCAGTGTTTAGATAGTCTCCCAGGTCAAGAGGGAAAGAGCCCAGCATATAGTCTCAGTGAGCTGTCATTACAGGTAAATTTCCATGAGATGGAAAGCAGACGGAGGCAGGCAGACAGGCAGAAAACACAGGGAAGAAGGGTATTATGGTATAGCCGGTGGCTGTCCTGCCGGGCTAAACCTCACAATATGAAACAGAAGCTATTTCCTAGATCTGCTTATTGAACTGCTGTTACCTGGCAAAGCGAGGTTGCCAGGGCCTGTGGGTGGTGGACGTAAGGATGCTGAGCTTTCTGTTGCCAATGTCTGAGTCATATCAGGCATATTTTGACCATCACTCTTAATGACCAATCTTTTTTAATATATCATTTTTAAGATTTATTTATTTATTCATTTTTATCAGAAAGTCAGAATTACAGAGAGAAGGAGAGACAGATAGAAAGATCTTTCATCTGCTGGTTCACTCCCCAAATGACCGTAACAGCCAGAGCTGAGTATATCCAAAGCCAGGAGCCAGGAGCTTCTTCCAGGTCTCCCCTGTGGATGCAGGGTCTCAAGGCTTTGGACCATCTTCCACTGTTTTCCCATGCCACAAGCAGGGAGCTGGATGGGAAGTGACACATTGGGGACATGAACCAGCATCCATATGAGATCCAGCAAGTGCAAGGTGAGTATTTAGCCACCAGACTATCATGCCCAGCCCAACGACCAATCTTCTTTTCAGTGGTTTCCTCCTTAAAATCTCCCGTTAGTATTTATTCGTTTGACTAACACGTACTGATTAACTGCTGAATGCTAGGCACAGGCACAGACGACGGGAAAGTAATCCTACCAATAAAAATATGAACAAACACACTTATATGAGGCTTTCAACTCTAGTGGACAGCAAAATAAAATATGCACAGATGAAAGCAAACACTCTAGAGTGTCATTTCAAATAGCAATGAGCAGTATAAAGGCATGCAGTTAGTGTGTGCCTTTCCATTTATTCACTGCACAAGATCATACCGCTACAGCACACCCAGGGCTGTCAACAGTCCGCCTATCAGAACGGACAAGGCTTTCATTGTTGTCTGTGAGTGCCTGACTCCAGGATCCATTGGTAGAATCTACTGGCTAGAGCAACTCACAGGGCACTGTGTCAGCTCAGGCTCCCTCCCTACACGCCAAGCCTGAGGCGAAGACTCTGGTGGAAGTGGTCTTACTTATCAAGGGAAGGCTCTCAGAAGAAATGCATGAGACAGGAAAGCAGGACTGGGCAGCCACAAAGGAAGATAAAGTGCATCTTGAGCTGGAAGTGGCCTCTGACCTCAGCAGGGGTTGTCCCACCTAGTGGTAGGGGAGTATGAACTGTTACAGTGCTGCCCTTCATAGGAGTCGCCCCAGGATGGGAAAGAGCTTTGTTGTTCACAAGCCACGTCTCTCCACATGAGGCAGCTTCTGTAACTCGAGGGAAATCTTCTAGAGAAAGTGTTGGTGCAAGCTATTAGCAGCCAAAAGCTGTAGTGGCTGAAAGATAGATTCTCAGGCTCGGAAAGAACCTCAGGGCAGGGCACTCAGACATCTGGAATATCACAGCTATCTTCTACTTTGACATTCTGGGTTAAAGGACTCTAGATATATTCTGCCATAGGCAGGTCATCTCCATCTCCATCCCAAATATTTGTATTAGTACACTTTTCATCACTTCTGCTAAAATCCTGGAAAGGAGTTTCTTTGAGAGAACAGATTTATTTCATTTCACAGTTTAAGGTTACAAGATTGGGTGGTATCTGGTGGAGGCTCAGTGTAGTGGGTACAGTAGGAAACAAGACGAAAATCCTAGGTTGAGTTTGAGTGGAATCATTAAACTTCTTACAAGATTCAGCCACTGAGGGAAACTTCTAATGACCCCAAGCTTCCCATTCCAAGTCTCCAAGTTTAATGAATCAAATATTAACATCTGGACGGACATTAGAGTTTAAACAGCTGCTTGAGTGTTCGAGCACTAAATCCTACACACATAACGTAACAATAAATCCTACATATGTCACACTTTCCCTTCCCGTGCCATTGACACACATTTACCTACTCTGTCTTGCCAAAAAGAAATCCTCAAAATTCCTGACATGCAAATAAAAACCTTCCCAAGTTTCCATTGCTGATACAATGTTCCTTCTTCCTGGATCTTTTCACTGATTCCATCAGAATTCAAACAGAAAGGCTCTAAATATGCTGAAGTCACTGCACAAAATCAAAGTCTTGAGTTACTTGACTTCTAAACTTTCCACTTAGACAGATTCTTTACTGATTTATTTTTATGAATGTGGTCATCTTGTTAAGGAATAGTTTACACACTAGATATATTAACCTTGTATGTGAAAAACCTCTTAACATTGTTAGCAGATATGGTATATAGAGCAACAAGCTCAATTCATTTTGGCTTTCACAGGGCTCTGGCTTGCAGAGGAAAGAATAACACTTAAAAATTCATTTTGAGCTAGCTACAAAACAAATGAGACCGAACTTGCTAGTCCATCTTTTAAATACCTATATTTATAGAAATATAAACTTTTATTAGAGAAAGAAAGCACACAGCAAAGGGAACTTAGCAATATTTCGTTCTTTCTCTTGTTTGAGTTCTGGAGGAGTCCATGAAAACATCAGAGATGGCTTGCTGAGGAACAGGATTCCTAAAGTAATCCTCAAGAGGTAGATCCAAGACAGGTGAGCAGATGAGATGTGATGGAGATAGGCTATTCCACCGTCTCATAGAAAATTAAATGAAAACTGGGAACAACAGTGACACTTGTATATGAGCAACCCATTGCAAAAAACTCTCATGCTAGAACCAAGGCTACTTTTTTTCTTTCTAGATTCATAACTTTTATCCTTAATATCTCTGAATATTTATCTTAGGGTAATGAAGAGGCTGTGACTCTCCTCTGAAAATACTGATTTGGAGCCCCAAACTCAGAGATAGAATTATAGAAACATAGTCATGTGTAATCTAACTTTGCAAACAAGAAAACTGATTCTGGGCCCAACACAATGGCTCGATAGCTAATCCTTTACTTGCAAGCACCAGCAACCCATATAGGTACCAGTTCCTGTCCTGGGTGCTCCTCTTCCCATCCAGCTCCCTGCTGGTGGCCTGCAAAAACAATAGAGAATGGACCAAAATCTTGCACTCTGAACCCACGTGGGGAACCCAACATGGGGAACCCCAAATGAGGAGAAGAAACTCCAGGCTCCTGGACCCTGGCTCTTGGCTTCAGATTGGCTCAGGTATGGCCATTACAGCTATTTGAGAAGTAGAGCAGTGTATAGAACCTCTTTCTCTTTGTCTTTCCTCCCTGTAAATATGCCTTTCCAATAGAAATAAATCAATTTGTTTATAAATAAATAAATAAATAAATTTAAATTTGTTTAAAAAGAGAGATTCACAGATTTGACAGGATCAGTAGTTGGCAAAACCCTTGCCTTAAAGCAGGAATTCATTTTATGATTAGGCCTTTTTATGATTACCAGAGTGGGTAATACAAAGGCCTTGTATGTTTGCCACCACTGGAAGCCTGAGATCTCTGCTTCCTTCTCAGCCTTGGAGAGTCTCCCTATTGTCTTGTTTGTTACCTCTCTCCTCAGAAGGGCATTTACTTCTTCTTTCCTCCCCTTGGAGACTTTGAGCACAATCTGTTCAAGTGTCTTAAAGTAACGCCAGAAAGTGCCAGAAGAAAAGCTGGTATTCAAGGAGCTCAGACCTTAGGAACAGTAAAAGAATCTGAAGCGAAAGAAACAAATATCTTGAAAACAGACCAAAAAAATCCAGAGAAGAAACTCATCTTACATTTCAAATTAAGATTGTTGAGGCAGGTGTTTGGATTAATTGTAAGGTGCTGTTTGGTACACTCATGCCCTACGGCATAGTGCCTGGCCCTGATGTCCTGCTCAGGCTCTTGGTCTGTCTTCCTACTAATACAGGTCCCTACAGACAAGAGTGGGTTCAAGCTCTCTCTATCACAAACATGGGAGGCCTGGATTGTGTTTCCAACTCTGGGCATGCATGCTTGCATAAGCATACATATATGTTACATATATACATGTAATTTGTATATATTATTTTTGTGTCACAAAGGAAAACATGGATAGTATAGGAATAACAGATATAAACTGAAATGTAGGTTAATTTATATTTCTTAATTTGATGATTTAATGTTTCATAATCTTCAATTGGGTAGAGTTCCCACTAGGGTTCCAAATTTTTAGATAAACTCCCTGTTTAAAATGGAAGAGGAAACACCTGTTTTTTTGTTTGTTTATTTGTTTAGTTGGTTTTTTTATATGTGGGTCTCAGTGGCCCCCAGATTTCACACATTTCCAGAACATGGAAAGCTGATGGGGTCATGCTGATAAAAAGGAAGGCACCAGAAGTAGAGAGGTAGTAAAGATAAGGTCCATTTTTTCCAACAAAGCCCTCAGATTGGGGCTTATGGCTGGGCTGAGACCTGCATAGACAGGGGGGAAAGAATGAAATGTTTGTTTACTCTATTCATGGGCCCATAGCTATGCAGGGGTGGGTGGCCCTACCATTTAACATCAGACAAAAAGCATAGTTTTCTAAGATATCAAATAATGTACATGGGGCATGAGAGTTGCCTTTGTAGTTTATTGTACCTCAGAGTCGTATCCAGCTGTCTGCTGATCACTTTCGGTTTCTAAACTTAAATTTGTCAGTTATAGCAAGGAAGCAGTGAGCTTTCCCATTCTGGGGAAAGATCTATTGGAGAAAAGATAGTTGGAAAAATCTCATGTCCGGGCCTTATGTTGATCAACCTTTATGCAAAGAACAGAGATCCAAGAATTTATTGACTCATGAGACAAATTACAGCACCAGTGAGAGGGACCAAGATGAGAAAACTAGCAAAAAACAATGATAACTCCTGAGAAAAAGCAATTTTATAAGAGAAGTGAGAAGATTTTTAAGCAAAAAAAAAAGGTTATAATTAATGTTCTCAGAGATGTTTGGAGAGAACACTTAGCTTCTAAATACCAAACTATAAAGAAAGATGAGCTGCTATGGGAAAGGGAAAGAAATTAAGAGAAAAATAACTAGAATGACTTATGGCTGGATGATGGGTTAACACCTTAATAACTCCGCTTATTCACATCCTAGTTTATCCAACTGCCTCTCTGCTTAACTTGGTGTCATCTTCTGGGTTTACCCACATGCATTTCTTTACCCGCTGATATTATCAAACATAACACAGGCAGAACCTGAAAAAAATAGTGTCCCTTGTCTTTAATTTGGTTACTGCCATAAAATTCCTAAAGCCAGACTTCTGGATATCAGAGGTTTGTGGTGTAAGCCCGAGGCTTAACTCAGACGCACTGTCCAGCTCAGTGGGGAGTAGAGTTGCCCATTCAAGTCTCACCTCAAAATTCTATTCTGGGAAGCTCTCCTCAAACCCTCTATCAAAGGAAGCCCTACTTGGTAATGGGCTCATGAGCTTTCTATTGTCTGCCAAGCACCACTCATCCTTAAGATGGTTTTGCCTGTAGGGTTATGTTCATATTGACTGCCTCTTTTGCTATAATGAAAATGCTACTCAGTCAAGGATTTTGCCTATTTTTACAAGTTTTTCTCTAGCATCTACAACAATGTAGATGTAATTGGCAAAGGTTTATTAAGTAACTGAATTAAAGAGAATCAATGTAGGGAGTCATTCTATCCTTAGAACTGTATTGATGCAAAACGGTGAACCTGTCAAAAATGAGATTTAAAAAGCATCTTCATTTTTTTCTTCAAAAAAATGAATCAATGGTTGATGAGAGGACACATTAGAAAGAAGACATTATTAGATGTGATGATCCAAATATTTACAAGGGATAGAGCACAGTGGAGAAAGAGCCCTTGGGATTAAGCCACCACGTGAGATAGCTATTTGCCGTATTCTGGCACATAGAACCAAGTCCTGGTTCTGATGTGCACTCTGAGATGCATGAGGTGATAGTTGAAATAGTTGAGTCCTGACATGCACATGGGAGACCTGAATGATGTTCTTGGCTGCAGCTTTGGCCCTGTTCATCATGGGCACTTGGAAAATGAACCACTCAATGGGAAATATTCTTTTTAATTTTTTTCTTTTTCAAATACATAAAATAGTTTAATAATCAAATTATTTTCCAACTAATATGGCCAAGACATGACCAATCATAGAGTACCTAAAGGCCTCTTTCTTCCAGATACTTCCAGATATCACTCTCTTGAGTCCAGGAAGATACAGAGGATATCAGAAGAACTTCAGCTTCCTAATAACCAGTGTAACACATGTGCAGCCTCTGAACTCTACTCTGCTGGTTGAGATGGCCAGAAACTGTGATGGGAATAGTCACCCCAGATGGCACAAATATATCAAATAACTCATTTTGGAACGCATGGAAGCACCATCTTAATGCCCATATGTTGCACCTCCTATCAGAGTATCTAAAGCAAAATAAAGTGAGAACTGGTCTGACCCAGTGTGAAGGTGATGCTCTCAAGCATCTTTCTCTGCTTGGTGGGGCTGAAGTCATTTAAGGGAAGGAATGAGATCATTGACACTTCTACAAGACTGAAGGACATGCTAAGCTCCCCACGCCTCCCACCTACACAACTCTAAAGTCCACAAAGCTCTACTTCTGTTCGGCAGTGAAGAAGTTGCCTGCTCCTATTTCCCAATGTCCCCATTCTTTGCCAAGATCAGCTTTCCCAGATAGCAGCATTCAGAAGGAATAGAAGTCTCCAGATGGTGAAGAGTAGGGGGAAAACCACACAGAAAAAAGTCCTGGCAGTGCTTAGTCAAATGATTCAACATTTGGATAGGGACCAGCAGCTGACACACATACGAGAAGATTGAGAGTGTGCGTGTGTACTGAATAGATCACCCAAACAAAACAAAAATTAATACTTTCAAGAGATGAGGAGCAATTCTAGTTGAAACAACAAAGCAAGTAAACTTCCATGCAAAGTATCTGTTAACCACAGCTGACAAGTGCACCATTATCCAAAATAATCAACAATTGTTTGGCCGAAAAGCAGGAGAAAGCCTGTTCACTGGAGCTGATCCTTAAAGAGGTTGTGGAGCTTAAAACAGATTATTATTACTGCATGAAGTCTTGTTTCATAGCAATGTCTTTCTCTATACATGTGAATAGTTAAAATGCCAAGCTGTACGCTGGTTTGATTCAAACTCTAAGTAGGCTGAATATTAATTAGGCAAGTTTTCCACTTCTAGAGAAACACCAGCATTGTCCTTAAATGATAAAAATGCACATCTCTTTAACTTATGCTTCCAAGGAGATGTTGATGCCCCTAACAGAAAGCAACCATTGAAGAAAGGCTTTCTGACCAATATGGGCAAATCTTTTGGGAAACACCTGATGCAAATGACTCTTTCCCCAGCCCCAAACCAGTGAAATTCCCCAATTCTCTTTCTGCCCAGTATCAGCAAATTTTAAGGTGGCTTTTCTAGAATTATTCACATGCAGAAAAGAGAAGTTCAACCTTTGTACAAGTCACAGAAATTTTTTAAAAGACCCTTCAAATGCCAGAATAATGTGAAACTTGATAAAACCATGTAGTCCTAGCACAATGTATTTTGAAGACCACACTCAGTCTGTTCAAAACTAGGGCATTTTATGCAATCATTTGTTTTGTCTAAAATCAAGATGTAAATAACATGGAATTAACCCATATGTCATATCGTCCAGGGAAGATCACTCCAGTAGTGATCACTCCAGGACTGAGAATTAACCAATAACCCAATAGTAAGAATGGTAATGTAACAATGGAAACACCTGATGGGTATACTTAGGGGGAGAAAAGAGTGGGAGATAAGATGAGATGACTAAGGTTATTAAGCATATGTGCTATACTTTATTCCGTGGCTTGGGTTGACTCATTGTTTTATAAAATACCAAGCTAGGTCATGTGAGCTTCTGAAATGAGAGACCCGACAGGTTTACATCCATACTATCACAGGACAGAGTCTGGCAGCCTCAAACCAGAATAATGCCTGAACAAGTTCTAGTCTTTCACGCCAGCACAAAATGCCTGTTCTAACAGCTCAGTTACAGAGGTCAGTCATTTGCTTTAAGAATCTACATAACAGGAAAGAAGAGATTTTCAAAGTCACTTACTGAAGCCAAGAACTTAGGCATTGTAGTGAGAAAATGCAGATGCAACTTACTGCTAAGTTCTTAGGATAAAGCACTAAACAAGGTCAGAGAAGTGAAACCAGAAGGCACAAACATCAAGCACAAACATGAGTAACAGAAAAATACAGACAAAAGGAACAGAGGAACTGAAGGGAGAGATGTGGGATTCTAGAACTGAGCCTTAGGTATCTCTCATTCTAACACCGTGTTAAGGTCAGACTTCAGCTTTGCCTTGGGATTGCCTCTGACACATCTCATATTCTTACAGTAAATTCCCTATCCCTTTCCTGCTGCAGTCACTTGAGTTGCTTCCTGTTACTTGCAAGTGGAGAACATTGTTTGCCATAGTATATACACATTATAAAGATCATGAACCAGGCATACAGTGTAGAGATTAAGATGCCGGTACTCTCTGTTGCAGTGCCTAGGTTCCTGTCATAGTTTTCTTCCTGAATTCATCTGCTGATGAAAGGCAGCAGGTAGAGCTCAAGCTGTTGGTTCTCTGTCACTTCTGCAGGAGATCAGATTGAGTTCCAGTCCCCTGGCTTTGAATTGGCCCAGTCTTGGATGTTTTAATTATTTGAAGAGTGAACCAGTGGATCAAAGATTTTCTCTCTCTCATACACACACACACACACACACACAATTTGCTCTCCAGAAAGTTCATGAATTCATTTACCCATCAGGAGAAGCCTGCTTCTCTCCATTCTTACTGACTGGACATTTTGTTCTTTCAACTCCTTATAAGTTTCCCACCACATCCTCATGGTGGGCATAATCAGAAATAGCTTTTGCATACTATGGATGTCATAGTACAATCTGTATTCAAAGAGCAGAGGCTCCTATTGATATAAATTTGGGTGATGTGCCATTAAGAAAATGATGAGATAATCTATGTCTGGAAATGGACTAGTAAGATCACGCTAAGCCAGGGAATCTTTGAATGAATGGACAAACAGCTGAGAGGGCATACTACATCATACTAAAAAGAAGAATGGGATAAAATAGGCATTTTTTGAGTCTCTCAGAAACTGCCAACTGCCAGTGCAGAGGGATTCCCTTTTATTTTATTATTTTTTAATGTAAAATTTTATTTTTATTTTGACAATCTTTACATAGTTAATTAGGGTAAGAAGGTTCAAGGGCTACAGGAAAGTGGACAATACTAGTATGTTTTCCATATTGTTACCTTCATGTTTAAAGGGGGGCATTAAGGGAGAAGGCCCACCCAATTTCCCACCCTCCCCAGGTCCCGGATGTAGGGCATGCTCTGAGGTTCTTGCTCAAGTGGTTTTGATATTACAACAGTTATGAATTGCTGTCAATCTTGCCACTCCAAGCACTATGAGGGATTCCCTTTTATTACATTCACACTACATCAAAAACCAATCCATCAAAGATTGACGAGTCCACCAATGTAATACAGTGAAGCACATTAACATATAAACGAAAAATTGTAACTAAAATTTAAACGAAAAAAAGGATAGAGTGAAAACAAGGGCAAATACTTACCCTTGTGGTTAAAACTTCCATTAAGATGTCCACGTTCCAGGCCCAGTGCAGTCGCCCAGCAGCTAAAGTCCTCACCTTGCATGTGCTAGGATCCCATATGGACGCGGGTTTATTTCCAAGTTGCTCCACTTTCTTCCAGCTCCCTGCTTGAGGCCTAGGAGAGCAGTTGAGGATGGCCAAGTGCTCCGTCCAGCAGAACCAGTAACGTGGACAGGGAGAGGGTCTGGGGATGAGGCACCGACAGAAGACCAGTGATGGTAGAAGTCTCTATTACTCCTTCACCTCCCCTTATATACCTTTCCTCCAAGGTCCTTTAGCAAAGAGATTGCATACAGCTGAGCCCAGTTCTCCTCAGTCTGGAAATTGAGTCCAGGTGTTTTGCAGGGTCAACAGTTCAGCCTGTGCTTCTGCTGTAGCTGCAAGCCCAGTTCCTGTTACTGCTCAGCTTAATAAGTGCCATTAACTCCTTAGCCCTGAACAGCCCAAAGCTTTGGGAGCCTGCATCTGCGTGAGAGAACTGGAAGAAGCTCCTGGCACCTGGCTTTGGATCAGCTCAGCTCCTGCTGTTGCCAGCCACTTGGGAAGTATATCAGCAAATGGAAGTTCTTTGTCTCTCCTTCTCTTTGGAAATCTGATGTTCCAATAAAAACAAATAATAATAATAAAGCTGCCCATATTCCACATCAGAGTGTCTGAGTTTGATTCTCACCTCTGACTCCAGCTTCCTGCTAATTCAGATCTTAGGCAAAGTGGTAATGGTTCAAGTGATTGGATTCCTGCCATGCTCTTGGAAGATGGGGATTGAGTTCCAATTCCTGGCCCAGCCTCAAACCAGCCCTAGCCATTGTGGGTAATTTGGGGGATTAAACCAGCAGATGGGAGCTGTTGCTTTCTCTGCTCATCTCTCTGTGTTTCTCTCTCCTCCTCCTCCTCCTCCCCACCCTACTTTCAAATTAAAAACCTGTTTTAAAAGCAGTAACAAGACCTAACATCTATGCTATGAAAAAGAAGATTAAATTAATAAGCTTTGTGGATTATTAATACCCTATAAGGATTGCATTTATCTCTTCAATTCAATTAAAATTCAAACAATACATTTGGAGGATCTGTCATTGGGACACTTGGGTTGAACTATTGCCTGAATGTTGGCATCACATATATGAGGCTGTTTTAGTCCCAGCTGCTTTATTTCAGATGCATCCTCTTGAAAATGTGCCTGGGAAAGAGTGTCAGCCCCATGGAAAACTGGATGGAGCTCCAGGCTTTTGGCTTCAACTTGGCCTGGCCATTAACCATTGTGGCCATTTGGGGAGTGAACTAATAGGTGGAAGATCTCTTTCTGTCTCTCCCTCCTGGTTTTCAAATAAATAAATATTTTACTTGGCAAATACAATTGGAAACTTGAAAATTTTACAAAGAATTTATCTGGAAAAAAATCCCAGTCTATAAAATATTGCACTCATATGAAGAATAGGCAGGAATTTATCCAAGTATTTATTAAAATTACCACAAAGCTACAGTAATCAGTTAAGTGTGGTATTGCAGTTGAATAAAGAACATTAAAAACATGTTTATGTGCATGCCTATGATAAAAATTACATTTCAAATCAGTGGGAAGATGATTAGTTAATGAATTATGTGTTGGAAAAATGCAGTTAGGGCAATTATGCATCTGTCATTCAGACGAAGACCATCTAATACCTTCATCGCTAATTTGGAGGTGGGGGAGTAATTAATTATGCGATTCTAAATGTATTAAAGAGTCATTCAGAGGCTGGGGGAGGGGAAAGACTATGGTTGAACTTTTAGAAAGGATTCCCAAAGCCAGGTGGCAAGTCTAGGTGCAAAGAGAGTCCACTGTGCCGAGTTCCTCCAACATTTGCCGCATCTGAAACCATGCAGCTTTCACTAGCTTCTGCATCCATAAAAAGGATGTCACTTCACTTTTGTCGACCACTCGTTGCAAAGTCTCACAAAGACATTCAAGCCACAAAATCTCAGTCATCTCAGAAATAGTGTTTTCACAGAAGTATCGGAACTGGGCTTAACTTCTAACCTCTGCAGAGCAAGGAAGGGCCTTCAAGAGTGGAAGAATACACGGTGAGCAGAACACGTCATGCAAACCAAATAATGCCCAGACAAATCAGATATAAGGAGTCAAGCGCCAGTGAAGAATAAGACTAGATACATTTACCTTCAGTATTTAAACTCATTTGTTATAGCCTTAAGTGTTAATATGGTACACGTTATACTGTGCTGTATAATTCTATACATTGGAAACATCCTAAAGTGATCAGGTTGAGATTGCTTAAGTTGATTATAGCATATCATATAGACTGTTTTGCATTTGTTAAAAACAAGTCAAAAATGTTTAATGATATGAAAAGATTTTTTCTCAACGCGTTTTGAATTTTAAAAACAAGTAATACAGTAAGAAGAATATAACCCCGTTATTCCTGTACATTGTTTTATATACAATATGCATTCATAAGCTAAGCGTATCATACGTCATATACAGAGCACAAACTTGTAGAAAAAGCACAAAACAGACATGTATTGTCCCGGAAATAAACAAAATGAGGCTAAGAAAGCAAAAAGGCTGCATGGAAAATTATAACAATGACCAGCACAGAACAATGGGACCTGGCGATTACTTTGTATCTATCATTTTCTTGTAAATTTTAAAGCAGAAAATGGAGCATCTATTTTGGTTTATGAGAAAGGATTTAGAAAAAAAATAAGAAAAAAAATGACCCAATCTAATTTAGAATAAAAAGCAAAGCTTTTATTTGCTTGAATTCATATAGAAATTGATCCCATCAAGGCAGAAACAGTCAAATCTCAATCCCAAGTCTGGGAGATGATTCATTTGGTCATAAGCTGTTAAGTCAAGGAGGTGATGGTGGAGAGGGAGGTTGCTTCCCTGTCAGAGTTACAAAGGGCTTAGGATAAAGATATTTTAAAATCTTAAATATTTTCTGATAATTCTTAAAAGCTAAAATTTACCAGGGACATACTATTTGGCAGACACCATTGTCAAGTTTTCAATATTTTAAATCATTTATTCTTCATAACACAGAGGTAGGCATTATTGTTATTTTCATTGTACACTGAAGAAATTAAGACATGCAAAACATAAAGCAATTGGTTGAACAACCAGTGAGTGGTTGATCTGGGCAAGGCACCCTGCTACAGAATCCAACCTCTCAATCATAACTTTAAATAGTCTTATCAATATTAACATCCACTAACATATTGTTGGATGCCAACATACATTATAATTCAGCCATTCATTTAAAGCATACAATTCAATGACTTGTGTATATCCCAAATTGTGCATTAGTCATTACAATCAATTCTGGGATGTTTTCATTATCCCAAAAAGCAATCCCAGTATCCTCAGTTGTCACTCCTCTGTCTCCCACCCTAGCATCATATCAACACTTTCCTTGCACAATCTATTGTAACCTTGCAACAACCCTATGGGTAGGATCTAACATCTGCACCACACAGATGAAGAAATCTGCTCTAATTCACACAACTAGTCAGTAGCAGAACTAGGACTTCGGTTAGGCTGCCTGGCTTCACAATACATTTGTCCTATCTTCTCTGCTATGACATTGTCATATTATGCTGCAAAGATGAAAACTCATGAAGTAAGAATTTTCCCAGCAATGTATGGATGCAGTAAGTCAATAATTATAATTTAAAAATCATGTGCCAATAAGTGTTTGATGGTCTTCAGAATATATTTCTAGAATTAAAAAAAAAAAGAGCTGAAAATTCCCTGCTACTAAACAAGAAGGCTTACAATACTGTCCCAACAAGGAGAAGAGGACACACTTCATAGTAACACAAGGAAAATATGCACTATTTAAAACATAGCTTCTAGCTTAAATTTATTCTAGAACTTTTTTTAAAAAAAGGATTTATTTATTTTGATTGAAAAGACAGATACTCAGAGAAGAGGAGACACAGACAGGAAGATCTTCCCTCTGCTGATTTAGCCCCCAAGTGGCTGCAATGGCAAGAGCTGAGCTGACTGAAGTCGGGAGCCTAGAGCCTTGTCCGGATCTCCCATGCAGGTGCAGGGTCCCAAGGCTTTGGGCCATCCTCGACTGCTTTCCCTAGTTACAGGCAGGGAGCTGGATGGAAAGTGGGACCGCCAGGATTAGAACTTGCGCCAATATGGGATCTCAGTGCGTGCAAGGTGAGGACTTTAGCCTCTAGGCTATTGTGCTGGGCACCTATTCTAGAACTTTTAACTCATGTCCTAAGCCTGTAAAATGGGGAGGAATAAAAATTACTCTTCAAAAGGAGCATACTACATAATGATTTCTGTGAAACAGACTGGATAAATAGAAAAATCATCATCAAAATCGTTTTCAGGAATAACAACATTTCAGTGGTCCAAAAAACTGAAAATCTGCCAGGAGGAAAATCAAACAAAACAACTAAAATACATGTGCGTGGGGGTGGCAAAAGGAGTAGGAGATTAGAGCTCGGATCTTTCAAGCTGAAGCGTCTGCACAAACTGGAAATCATTAAATCCTGCTTCCCTCCCAAGAACACATACCAGTTAAGATTCTTTACATTCCTTCCCCTGACCTATTTTGCCTGGAAAAATGCTCGAGACCGCAGGGTTGGACAGATAATTGACTTTTGCATGACAGTATTTCAACTGGAAGAAAGAGGAGAGGATATTCGGGGATCTTTGTGTTAAGATGACTTGGCATCTTAGTCATTACATCTTCTTATTGGCCACACAGAAAAAGAAGGAACCTCCACATAGGAAGAGCAGGAAAAACAAATGCTGGCATTTGATCATGTTCTTCCCTAGCTAGCTGACCAAAGCCTCCAGTTATGTGTAACAGAAAGGAAGTTTCCCTAAAGACTGTTTAAGTATGTGTGGCTTCTAGGAAACCAGAGACAATTTCTTATAGTGTCTTGCAAACCACTGAAGTCACCAGAGATCCAGGGTGAAGGAAGTTGTCACCTTTATATATCCAGGAGCCCCAAAATGTCTCTTCACCTGGGGGAACAATGGTCGGTGTTGTGCCAATCCAAAGCCAAGAGCCAGGAGCTTCTACTTGGTCTCCCACACAGGTGAGGATCCCAAGGCTTTGGGCCATCCTCAACTGCTTCCCCAGGCCAGGCAGGGAGCCGGATGGGAAGCGGGGCTGCCAGGAATAGACCCTGTGCCCATATGGGATCCTGGCACATACAAGGTGGGGACTTTATCCAGTATGCTATCACACCAGGCCCATTTTTTTACTGAACTTGAGATTCAAACACAGGCAAATTCCTGGGAAGGAAAACCATCAGTTCCATAATTAAAGGTCTAACTTGTGGCACTGTGTGTCTCCCATACGGTCCAACCCTGGTTGCCAGTCAACAAGAGACATTCTTTCCCACACAACCACCACCCTACCTCAATGTCAGGCAGCAACAGCAGCAAAAGAGTCTCCAGGGTAGGCAGAGTGTCACATGACTAATTACAGCTGCAGTTCTGAGTTGGCACTGGGCTGGCTTGAGGCTTGGTCCTTTCAGGGGCTGTGCCTCGAGGGCAGCAGTTGTGCCCACATTTATCAACCTCACAAAGGCAAGAAATCCTATTTTCAGGAAGCTTTGGATGCTAACTTTCCCCCCTGAGCTTCACTCTAATCTTCACACACAGTGAAAGACTTAAAGGGCCTTCGGAGGAGCAGTGAAGGTCTGCATTGTTTTGTAATTCCTACCTCTGTGTTGACACTGTGGCAATTTTATCTGGCTGCTGCTGTGTCACCAACATCTTAGAGAATATCTCCTATGTTTTTCTCCCAGGCAACTTTTTTTTGTATGTTTATTTTGTATCCTAAAACCTTACTGAATTGGTTATCAGTTCTAATAGCTTCCTGGTGGAATGTTTATGTTTTTCCATAGAAACTATGTAATCTTCAACCATGGATATTTTGGCTCCTCTTTTCCAACTTTGAGGACTTTTATAGTTTTTTTTCTTCCATAATTGTACTATATTGCAAAAGTGTGGCCATGTGGGGAATGAACCAACAAATGGAAGATCTTTCTTTTTGTATCTCTTCCTCTCCATTAATCTGCTTTTCCAACAAAAATAAACAAAAAAAAATTTTTAAAGCAAAAGAGTGGTGAATGTGGACCTCCTTGTCTTCTTCCAGATCTGAGATATGATTTCTGCATGTCTCCATTTAGTGTGATATTGAGCTGGTTCATCATATAAAGACTTTATAATTTTGAGGTGTGTTCTTTTGTACCTAATTTGTGAAAGGCTTTTTTCATATCAACCAAGATGACCCTCCTCTCCTACCCCCAAGAAAAAAAATGGCAAGTGCAACATCAAAGTTGACCATCTCAGTAAGTCTTTCACAATTTTCAATAGGAGAAGCAAAAAGGGGGCAAACAGCTACAATATTTAAAACATAATCAGTATATTTAATCAAATAAAAACATGGAACTTTGAATCAAACTATTGAATTATGTTACTTTGTAAGTGTGTAAAAAAAAACTTAAAGGTAAATTTCAATACATGGATTGCTCTTACAAATCCTTTTTTTTTGTTTGATTATTTGAAAGGCAGAATTACAGAGCAGTGGAGGCACACACACACATGCTCACACACAGATAGAGAGAGGAAGAGAAATTTCCATCTGCTGGTTCACTCCCCAAATGGTCATAATGGCAGATAGGGCTGGGCCAGATGGAAGCTAAAATCCTGGGACTGCATCCAGGTCTCCCCACATGAAGAGCAGGTGTCCAACACGTGGCCATCTTCGCTGCTTTCCTGAGAACATTTGCACAGAGCTGGATCAGAAGTGGAGCAGCCAGGATTCAAACTGGTCCCCACTTGGGGTGCTGGTGTCTCAAGCTGGGACTTGGCCTACTGGACCACAACACCAGTTCCAAGATAGAAATTCTTCATTCTGAATTCCTGCCCTATGTTATGAATATATGCCAAAGTGATACTGTTTACACTCCTAAACAATTCTAGAGACAATTGGCCAATGTTTCTAGCATCTCTTAAGAAAAATATTATTACTTAAGAGCTATAAACTCAGCCAAGAAACATTCATGCAGGAGGAAAATCAAACACGTGCTCACACATACACACAATCATAAAGCATGCTTTCTAGGGGGAAATAACCATGCTTGTAAACCAAAAAGAAAAATGATTCAGTAAAAAGACATAAAAAGTTGGCAACATGATATCTTAAAAATTATAAAAGACAAACATATCCAGTAAAGTTATCTAAGCACTTGTTGACAGCTGTTAGTGAACGTCCTTCTAAGAGAAACTGCATTATGAAAAAAAGGATCTGAAAATGAATATATGTGTTTGTACTACATGAGGCATTTTGGAAAAAAGAGTAGGAAGCATGGAAATCTGGAGCACGTTTCTGAACTTGAAACTGGGAAACACACAAATTGTTGTTATTGATAGAGGTCAAATGATTTTTAAGATATTTTAAAATTTATAACTGTAAAAAAATTAGAGACATAATTTCAAGGTAACAAAGAAGCGTAATGAAAAGCAAGATGTACAAAAGCATAGAAGAGAGACACAAAGAGAATCCCCTGGATAACCTTATTATATAGTAAAGCCTCAGAAAGTGAATAGCAAAAGCAAGATTTTTGCTTTTTATAAAGTACATGCATCAATAGCATAAAGTTGGAAATGAATAAAGTCTTAGAAGAACTAATATTCAAAAACATCTGAAGCTGAACACAAGAAAAATTCAACAGTGTCAAACAAACTCTCAAGCGATTTTTTTTGGCCAACATTATCACCCCAACTGGAAACACTAGTGTATTATTATTTTGATACTTAATATATATGACAATGAATTATTATTTTAAGTTAGAGAAACCAATGCCAAATTTGTAAGATGTACAGATCTGCATATAGGTCTAAATACCCACACCAAAAAAATCACATCCTTCTAAGTTTTTAGTGATTCGGCACATTAATTCTAAGTTAATTCTAATTTAATCTAATTTAATCTTAATTTAATCTAATTCACATTAATTCTAAATTGTAAGTAGAATACCTGTATGAAACTATCTACATAAATGTTGGCGGGGTAATAATAAAGGCAAAATTGCCTTTCAATATCGACAAAACATTTAACATTGCAACCATTAAAATAATTTTGATAATAGGTTATCAAAATGAATAGTAAAGTGTAATACATAAATTTAAAAGAATTGAAATCAAAAGGCTGCCTTTTCTCTTTTCCTTCCTCCCCATGTTCATTAACATCCACACTATACATATGTGCCGTACTTCTCTAAAATAAATTTCTAGATAAATTCAACAACTTGTATTGGAAAAAATTGTGGTTGGGGAAAAAAGACACGACACTACTCCTTACCACACAGATAAATAAATTCAATGTTTAGTCACTAAAAATAGCATAAACAAAATAGATGGAAGAACAGAATTACTTTTTAAAAAACTCAATCTCAGCAATAAACGATGACAATTGAAAGTGAAGAAATAAACATATGTCAACCTGACTAACAATCAAAAACTACTCATAACCAGTACTGATGAAGCTATGGAGAAATCAATTACTAAATGGGAATCTTGAAGCACATCCAACAGTAGTAACAAAAAACCCAAATGCACATATTTGTATCAGCAATTACATTTTTTGAAATGCATCTCAGGGAAATAATTAGAAGAGCACAGGAAGATATGATCCTCATTGCAACATTTTTAGATTTGAAGTCAGGGTTACAGAGAGAAAGAGAGAGAGAGGGGGAGGGAGGCACTCTTCTGATTCTTACATCTGCTGGCTCACTCCCTATTGGATCTCAAAAGACAGAGCTAAGATAGGCAGAAACCAGGAGCCAAGTGTTTCACTTGGGTTGCTCGTGAGGATGAAAAGAGGTCCATAAGACGCTGAACTTTATGCTAGGCATGTGTTTGCAAGCAATGAATCTCAACTGAACTTGAACTATGGTTATGCAACAAGGTGGAGGAATCCACCATGGGGGGAGGGGTATGGGAGGGGTGGGGGGGATCCCCAGCGCCTATAAAACTGTACTACATAATATAATGTAAGCAACAATAAAAAAAAATAATAATAATTAAAAAAAAATTGTACTACAAAAAAAAAATAAAAAAAAAAAACTAAAAAAAAAAAAAAAAGAAAAGAGGTCCAAAGAGTTGGGCCATTTTCCACTGCTTTACCCAGGCTGTTAGCAAGGAGCTGGATTGGAACTGGAGCAGCTTGGGACATGAACTTGAGCCCAGACGGAATGCTGGTATCCCAGATTGTAGGTTTACCTACCTATGCCACAACAATGGCTTCTAAAGCATTTTTTACAAGAAGAGGAAATTATAAAATGGAGAGGAGGGGAATGAAGTGGGTAATTCCATTCATCTCATAAACTGAATTAAGATACTGATTCCTCCTACTCTACCCTTCCTCTTAAATTTTGTAGTGACATACTCAGTTTACTTGATTCCCCCCCCCCATTAAATGAAGAATCTCACAAGTAGTAAGTATTTATTATTATTATCAAATTCAACATTCTTGTGAAGCCCTATTTCTGTTCAGTAGTAGAAAAATCAATCTCAATCTTGCAGAGTAACTTCAAAAATTAGTTTACAATTTAGGGGATTAAAGGCTAGTCCAATTTCCTCTGAGAACTTTCGCTCCCCCTGCTATCTTCCCCTGTTACCTTAGGGACTTCCTGCTGGAAGAGGGCAGCACGCAGATGTTATGGCGTTGGAAAGAGGCGTCTCCCTGCCAGCCCCACTTGGTTTCCAAGCACGGGACACTAGCTTCTGCAGGTGCAGCAGCTTCTGTCTTCTTTCCAGGTGTTTGGGAGTATACACTGCAGCTCGCTGTAACTCTGCACCGTTTCTTAAGCTCTGAGTGCCTGTAAATTCCACTCCCTCCTGCCCTCCAGCTCCTTGCTGCCCACCAGATCTCTCAGCATTTGTTCAACACAATCGATTTTAGGGGGATATGGAAGTACTAAATGAGCACTTTTTCAGAAAAAAAACTCTTGACTCTCATAGATAAAGAAAATGAATGATTACCAACAAGTTCCTTTATCTCACCACTTTACGAGGAAACCAGTAAGATGTGAATTAATTCAAGTTAAATAAGAATTGAAAATACAGGACCTGGACTTTTTTTTTTTTCATCAATCTGAAGCCCCAGCAGGGCAACTGCCACCAGGAGGCTCTCAACAACAGTTGGGAAGAGGTGGTTTTCAGCCACCAAAGCAACCCCCCGAAGATCTCATAGACTCACTGTCTGGAAGACTTTCCAGTAGAGTCAATGACATCACACTTTCGTTAGGCTTGGCTTTCCTGTAGCGTTAAACCCTGAAACGATTCCTTTAGAATGGCCTAACTGGGGCCTTACCTGATTATATAAATAATACTTGAAGGTTGTCATACCACTTTTGCACCAATATACTTGTATACATGAAAGCAGTGAACAATTAGAATATTTCTTAATGAGTATTATTTTCCAAAAGCTAAATTTAATTTATTTACACAGCTTGGTGTGGAGAAACGAAACCAAATACATTCAGAGGAAGAAGCAACAAATCACCAACATTTGCAAGCAATGTGGTCACTAGCATCAAAAGCCTAAATGTAGTGGACAATGGTTGTTGTTACTGCCCAACCCTCTCGCTCCTTGAAAGTATCCCAACCATCAAGCAAACAATTACTCTTTCCTTTGTGGACAGATGCTATGGACATCAGCTCTGCCCTGCCCTGTCCCCTTCTAGTCCAGTCATTGTGATGAAACCACGTTGATTTTAACAGAATCCAAATAGTGAACAAAAAAATCCACATGGCTAAAAATTGTTAGAGTCCATCTGTTTCAGGAACAGAGACATTCTGACCACATTGCTCTAATAGGAAGAATTTTTGGAATTCTTGCATCCCAGCCCCGTTCCTGTGTGTTTCCAAGACCAATTTTTAATCTAGTTTATTTGGTAATCTCCAAAATTTCTTTTCAATTATTTTTTAAAATTGTCCAGGGTAATTTTTACTAATGCAGCAAAAATCCCTAACTTACGCCCCCCAGGGTCAACAATTTTATTTTTGTCAAAATAAAGAGAAGTGTTTTGTGTGGTAGCCAAATTCAAACAGATATACAGAAAGTTAATTTCTTGCTATATAACAATAATGAGTTAAAGATTATCAAATGGAAAATATTCCATTGAAAACACTAGCTAAAATACATCAGTAGCCACTTACAAAATCATCAGAAAGAAAAATAAAGTATAAGCTTAAAAACCTAAATTTTGTGATTAGAGAAACATATTAAATATTTGGACGTCAATTCTCTTCACATTATCCTACTACAAATGCAATTCCTAGAAGCACTGCACAGTGACTCTTTTCAGGCTGTAAGTGCTAACCCTTCTCCAAGTTTGTTCTTGGCTTCAGCTTTTTCCTTGCGCATGCATTTCCTGAGAAATTTCAAACATGTTTCTGTTTCCAAGGCCTTCTATGCCAATGAATTTCGAGTTTTCTCGAAGCCACATGTTTTCCTAAGCAAGTACAATTTGCTACACATTCTCTCTTCCTGGAGTCTCAGAAGCAGTCACTACCTGTATGTATAAATGAGCCTCTCTCTTACCTTTAACCCAAATCTGTTCTTTCTCTAAAATCCCCCATTTTATATTTTCCCATTCATATAGCTGTTCAAGCCAGAGGCAACAGAATTTTGTTCATGGTCTCATTTTCCTTATAATCCACATTCCACCAATCATGTACATTGGCTAGCCTTCTCTTAACTATTAGTATTGCTAAAAGAGCCCCACTTCTTTCCAGTCACACTGCCAGGACTCTAGTCCAGGCTGACTTCATTTTCAGCTTAAATATTACTAGCACCTCATTTTTTTTTTTCATTTCATCAAGTCATGCCCACCTCTAAACAATTGTTTAATTAGTACATTTTGAAAATGCCTTGGCCATTTGCACTGGGCATGCCTGGGAATGGCAGGCAGCAGGCATATGGGGGCCAGTGGTACAGCTTGTAGGAAGCCTGAGGGATGGTGCCAGTGGGGAAATATGGGGGACTTGGGAGCTCACATCCAGGCAGGCAGAGCCAGCCTGGAGATTTTCCCATGTGCTTGATCCTAGGCAGAATGGGAGGAGAGGAGGGGAAAGCCCTAGGTTAGCAAGCTGGCCTGCAGTACTGGTGTACTGGGCTTGGAGAAATTTAAATGGACCTGGATCTTGGGTGTGTGGAGGGGTAAGGTCCTAGGCCAGCACACATGCCAGGAGCTTGGGATGCTAGTGGGCAGGTAGCGCTACAGCCCAGCACCCCACCTCACCAGAAGACTGGCCTTTGGATGGCTGGGAAACCATGGACTTTCGGGTGCAGGGATTGTGGATTGATCAAGGAAAGGGCCAGGGGGATGTATCGGAGAGAGGAGCCAAGGGAGTATGTTACAGGTGAGAACTGACTTCTGAGGGACTTCCATTGTCAAGGTACTGTACTTGCAGCTAAGTAAGGGGGCTGAGACCTAGCAGTTTGGAGGAGGGAAGCTGCAGGATCTTTCTGGGTCACACCAATGCACCAGCCCATGGGGCAAACCTGAGCTGGGCTAGTTTGCATAGATCACTGCAGACCACCACACTCCAGTGCATACTAAAGCTAGGACTGGGTGCCTACCTGGCAAGACTAGATCACAGTATCTGCTAGTGAGAGTCATAACAGGGATGGGGAATGTCAGGCTGGGCCATGACACTAACTAGCATGTGCAAAAACCAGCTCTGGGGACAGATTCTAAAGGAGATATGTAGGCCCTGTGGAACTGCAATTTCCATTGGTTTTTTTTTTGCTTTAGAGCTGGGGCAGCTGAGCTACGCATAACCGAGGAACCCTCTGACACTTATGGGCACTGGGTTGGGGAACAGACTGGACTGGTCCAGACTGCAGCATCCACAGACGCACTCAAGACTAGGGTGTGGGGCAGGTGGGGCTACAACATCCATCAACTCATACATATGCTGGACCAGAGGGGCAGACTACACCGGGTGGGAGCCTAGCACCTGCTGGCACATGTGAGATCTGGGTCTAGAAGAGGGCCTGGTGAAGGAACTTGGGAAACTCTCCTGGTAGGATGTGATTCCCGCTGGTGAGCTTATGATTTAGGCCTGAGTGTTGGCTGGGCAAAATAGCCCCAACTCTTGGCAAGTGTGTGGGTTGGTTTTGGAGATGGGTGTACCAGGCAGGACTGGGCCAACCTTATGCAACTGGCTTGTTCAGGAGCCATGCTTGAGTGTGGGTCATGCCAGGCTAGGCTATCGCACCTACTGGTTTGCCTGAGATGGGAATGGAAGCAGAATGGCCTGGGCTGGACTGGGCTGAAGCACCTGCCAGCAAAAACAGAGACTGGGAGCAGGTTGGGACAGTCCAGGCAGCAGCATTTGATGGCAAAGGCCAAAACAGTGCCTCAGAGCAGCTATTGGCATGTGCAAGATCTGTGGCCAGGAACAGGCCTCACTGGGGAGCTAAGAGGATGCCCTGGCAGTGCTGCAGTTCCCACTGGTGAGCGTGAGAGCTGGAATGGGGTGGTGATCTGGGCTGGACATGGCTGCAGTGTCCCTTGTATAGGTGTGGACTGGGCCAACTGAACCACTAGGCTCAGAACTCCAACCATGGGAAGAATTGCAGGATCTGTGATCTGACCATTTAGTGTAGGTGTTGGAAATGGGCCTCCTCAGTGGCTTAGACGGAACAGTGGATGGCATACCCAGATGCACATGGGGGATATGGCAGTCCATTGGGGCCTGCAGAGGACATCTGACACCAACAGCAGAGGAGAGAGGGCAGAACAAACAGGTCGACTACCATTGCAAAGTATTGACAGCAAATACGTGGGCAAATGGAGATTCTAGAGTGGACTGTGTCAGCTAATGGACCTTGGAAGAATTTCCTCATCCTTGGAGCAATGAAATCAACAGCATTTCAGAACTATCAAAACCACTTGAACAGAACCCTTGGAGTATGTTTCACATTAGGAACCCTGGGAGGATATTGGGTGGCTGTTCCCCATACTGAGGCATTTGGGAGTCTGGATGTGGCTTCCCCCCTTGTCTCCCCTCTTCCCCCACATACAGGAAGAAGAAGAGAATTTGGAAACAATGGCCTTACGGCTTTCCCCTAATCCTTGACCCTTCCTATCATAATCAACTATGTAAACATCATCAAAAATAAAATTAAAGGAAAAAAACTGCCTATCTCCTCATCCCCTTCCCTCTCTTGACATGTGAACTTAGAACAAAGGGGGTGGGGAGCTCAAAAATTAAATATATGATTTAACCTGATATAGTTCCTGATAATCATTCCAGTCCCAGTCCCCATTTTTCATGCTCCATCCATGTTATATTTCAGGTTCTTAAGTAAATGTAACATCCCATCAGCTTTTCTGCATCCTCTTTCCCCTGGATAACTGCTACATAGTTCATAGTATAAAGTCCCCTTCTCATGGAAGCCATGTAGCCTCACCCCCACAGGCAAGACTACCTCATTTGTAATAACGACTGTCCTAGTGGCTGTCTTCCTAGACTGTAAGCTCCATGGCACAGGTGGCACAGGTACCATGTCTACACACACACACACACACAGAGAGAGAGAGAGAGAGGAAACGTAACATACAGGGAACACACCGATAGAAACATGAGGGTGTGAGGAGTGGATGGAGAGATAAAGAGCAAGAGTAAGAGTGAGAGAAGCACCTGGAACATGAAGCTAGAACCCCAGGCAAACCTCTTGTTACCCAAAGTACTCTGGCTTTTCCATTATCTTATCCTCCCATCAAGAGCTAAGTCAAGATTGATGAGGTGCTTGTATTGTACAATGAATCAGCAAAAAATATTACCAGAAGTACTGTAAGAAAAAAAATGTATAACCAACAAAAGGCAGGTGAAGAATACAGAGAAGAATAATGTTGCCATGAAGCAGAGGATATCCATACCAGGCTGCTCTCCTGGGGTCAGGGAAACGCTGACACACACGGCCTTTATGTGTGCAGGGAGCTCACGGCAGAAACATGAGAAGACAAAAAATGAGTTGCATAATGTTTTGTCTTTTCAGCTTGAATTCTTTCACTTAGTAACCTATTCTACATTTCTGTATGTCTGAATGTGGCTTGATATCTTGTGTCTTTAAAGTGCTGTGTCATATGCTATGGTCGTAAAAACTACCATTTATCTGCTGTTCTACTGAAGGACATCTTGGTAGCTTTCACGTTTCAGCAATTATGAATAAAGGTACTATAGACATTCATGTGTAGGTTTCGTAAAATCCAGCATTCAAATTAAATGCTGAAGAGCATGATTGCTGGATTGTGTGGCAGTTTAGTTTTACAAGAAACTGCCAACTTGTCATCCAACATGTTTATGCCATTTTGTATTTCCAGAATCAAGGATTTCCAATTGCTCCATATACTTAATACAACTTACTGTTGTCAATATTTTAGATATTTGCCATTTTCTATTATGTTATAATTATGTTATAATTATATCCATTTATTAGCTTCAGGAGTTTGTGAATTTAGATTTTATATGCAGACAATGATGTCATTTGCAAAACAGCTATATCTCTTCCTTCCCAAAATGTGTCTTTCATTTCCTCTTCTTGTCATATTTTATTAGTTAGGATTTCAGGATGAAGTTGAAAGGAAAGGGTATGGTGTTGGCTGTAGGATTCTTGTGAATGTTCTTTATCAAGCCAAGGAATTTCCGCTCTATTCCCAATTTGTTAATAGGTTTTTTTAATCATGAATTCAATTTTGTCAAATTTTTTTCTTCATCAATTGATATATTCATGTGATTTTTCCTTCAACTTGTTGATGTAATGGGTTATATTAATTGATCTTTGAAAGTAATAACTGCCGTACATGCCTAAAACAGAATCTGTTTGGTCCTTAGTCTATAATTAAAAAAAAAAAAAAACTGTTGGATTCAATTTGCCACTATTTCGTGGAGCAATTTTCATCAATATTCATGGGAGATATTGCAGTTTTCTGTTTTTAAGTGTCTGATTTGGGGATAGGTTAATGCTAGCCTCATTTCTTTTCTTTTTTCTTTATCTTTTTTTTTTTTTTTGTAATGTTGTATAAAATTGTTGCAATTTCTTCCCTAAATGTTTGGTAGAATTGACCAATGAGCCCATGGATGCCTGGCACTTTTGAGAAACTGATTGTTGGTTCAACGCCTTTAATAGCCATAGGTTTACTCATATCATATTCATTCTCTCATGTAAATACTGGCATGTTGTGTCTTTAAAGATATTTGTCCACTTAATCAAGATGGTCCACTTTGTAAAATCTAAAAGTTATTCACACATTTTTTTAAAAAAAGTATTTTTATTGGAAAGGCCGATTTACAGAGAGAAGGAAAGAAAAAGATCCTCCATCCACTGATTGACTCCCCCAATGGCTGCCAACAGTCAGAGATGAGCCAATGTGAAGTCAAGAGGCAGGAGCTTCTTCCAGGTCTTCCATTGGAGTGCAGGGTCCCAAGGCTTTGGGCCATTCTCGATTGTATCAGCAATTTCTTGTGATATATTTTCTTTGACCATGTGTGATTTAGAAGTGTGTTGTTTACTTGACAAGTATTTGGGGATCTTCCAGTCAAAATATATTTTAATTTAAAAAATTCAAAGACTAGCAGTATTCAATACTAAGGAACAGATGGATTAAAAATAACCTCAGAGAGTACCACCAGTTTCATTAACTGGTCCAATATTTTTGAAATATATTTTGTTATTCTTAAATGTATATTTAGACGTACATTTTTGTGACCTAGAAAAGCAAAACAAAAATTTAGCTAACACCTATCTAAATTAAATACTATTGACTAAATGTTTCAGCAACCAATCTGCCACAAAATCCTATCCGAAATACAGTATATGCTTATTATTGCTCATCCGATCCATTCAGTACGAAGTAGCAGGCTTTGTTCTGCTTATTGGCTCAAGGTCCCAGGCTGATGGGACAACACCCTAATATGATTCTGCCAACTCTATTGTTTGTTGTTAGGGATTTAAAAAAGAGAGAGAGAAAGAAGATCTGTAAAGTAGCATGGGTTGTCCTTCAGTTTGTTAGTCTGGATACAATATAAGTCACATCCATTCACAGGGTACTGGCCACAATCAGCTAGATAAACCTGCCTGACAGAAGTGTAGTTTCCTAAGCATTCTGGAAACACTAAATAAACTATTTCATGCTTGCATAATCTCTACCTCAACTTCACAATAAACCCATTTGTCAAACTTGTATATTTATCACTATATCATTAATTCAAAACATTAAATGTATACCTACATATAACCTTGTTGAAAAGAAACATTTTGACATATATTTGGATAACATAAAAGAACCAAATGTAATGTCTGAATATCTCTTTTAAAATCTCATTCTTTTCAAAAAATCAAGTCGACAAGAGAGTCTGCTTCTCACTTCAGGGAAGACAGTAGCAAGGTGGCAGAGAAATAAAACAGACCCTAGAATCAAGTCCTTCAGTCTATAGACGTATTCTGAGCCTCACGTTTTGCATAGTCATGCCCCTCTTGCAAAATTCTCCTTTGATGACAGATTTCTCCAACATTACTCCCCTTCTTTCTGTAAACTTACCCCACACCCTAGGGCCCACATCACCGCAGCCCATGTCCCCACACATCTAGTCGTAAAGATGACAAGATAAATAAACCTTGTCACTCAGTGTATCATAAACCTGCTGTAAATTCATCTATCATCTTTGCTGCATCTCTACTGCCACCTTCATTTAATGTGACAGTGTCTGATCCTCTTACACCTCTAGACTTACTGCTTTTCAATTTATTCTGATGTATATACTTGGTCATATTTTCAAAATAATTTGTTCTTCACAATTTTCAAGGACAAAATCACTTCCCTAAATCCTTCTGATCGTGAAGCCTGCCTACTTTTCCAACCCGTTCTCGTACTCAGCATTTGCTCTTCTTCCCCAGAACCACCTTTCATTTCCAGCCATTTAAATCTCTTGCCAGAAATGTCAATCTGCACACAGTTCATACTTCCTGCATAGCTGCTTTTCTGCAGGGTTGAGATGCATTGATTAGCAAAGTGGGTACAAGGTCAAGTGCTTAACAGAACTGCTTTGTATCTGGCATTGGGACATGGAGAGTAAAGCCATTTCCTGAGACACTAGCATCCCATTTGGGCACACATTGGAGTTTCAGCTACTCCACTTCCTGCATAGTTTCCTGCTAATGCACCTGGGAAAGCATCAAAAAGTGCTTTCCTGCACTCACATGAGACCCCCCAAAGAAGCTCCTGGTTCCTGGTTTTAGTCTGGTCCAGTCCCAGCCATTGCAACCATTTGGGGAGTGAAATCAGCTGCTGGAAATTGTTTCTCCTTCTTACTGTAACTCTGCCTTTGAAATAAATTTTAAAATATTTTAAAATGAAAGAACCACCTCTCTGTAGAAGTTCTGTTTCAAGACAAAGGGCTCTAGAAGGGCAGTTCTTACTATAAGACACCACCTTTCTCATCTACCCTTTCAAAGGCAGTTCAATCACTTCTCGGCCTTTTGGCTAAGATCAAATGTAGCATCAAAGGCAGTTCATCTCTCCACCTTCCCCCATCTTTTTTTGTTTTCATATTTCTGTCATTCCATGGTTTCCCTCACAACTCTTCCAACTTTTTTCTCCTATACTAGGTTCTAAACCCCTTGAATGTCATACTCAGTGATACCATAAAAGCCTGATGTGTAGAAGGCTCTCGGAACATGCTTGTGAGAGTAGGAAATTAGCTTAGCCATGAGGACACCCATGTCCCACAATGGGACACTCTGGTTCAATCCCAGGCTCCAGTTCCTGACTCCAATTCTCTGCTACTGCACACCCAAGGCGGCAGCAGGTGAGGCTCAGGTAACTGCCCCTTCCTCCATGTGGCAGACCTGGTCTGTTTCTGGTTTCCAGGTCCAGCTCTGCCCCAACCTTCCATGGTGGGTATTTGGGAAGTGAACCAGCAGATAGGAACACTCCCTTGGTTTCTCTCCCAGATAAAATAAGAAAATCATGTTTTAAAAAAAATTGTGAATAAATGAATTGTAAGGATAACAAATATTACATCTAATTATAATCTCATAATTCTCAATTAGAAACCATTCTACAGATGATACTGTATTTCTCATTTTGTTCCAGTGGTTTGGATCATAAACAGGAAAAGCGCAAGGTTATCTTGTTCTCAAAGAACTCAGGTTTGGATATGTGTGTCCAGTTTTGGATATGGGTATACATGTATCCAGTAGACAACACAAAAGTTAATGCTCCCATTTTTTATATCAAATTATTGTCCATAATTTTAACTGCGCTAAGTTCCCTACAGGATCAAAACAATATATACAATACGCATTTAGTAAGCAATTAACATTGCCAGTTAAGACGCCTTCTTTCCATGTAGGGTTTAATACCTGGCTCTGGCTCATGACTTCAGCTTCTTGTCAGTGCAGAAGCCAAACAGCAATATAACAGCTCAAGCAATTGGGTTCATGGAAGATGCTTGGCTTCAGCCTGGCCCATCCCTGGCCTCTGCAGGCACGTTTGAAGTGAACAGGTAGTTGAGAAGGCTCTCACTCCCTCTTTCAAAGTAAAAATCAAATACACAGATTGTACCTCTTTTTAAAAAATGTTTTATTGGAAAGTCAGATTTTACAGAGAGAAAGATCTTCCATCTGCTGTTTCACTCCCTAAGTGGCTACAATGGCTGGAACTGAGCCAATCTGAAGCCAGGAGCCAGAAGCTTCTTCTGGATCTGCCACATGGGTGCAGGGTCCCAAGGCTTTGAGCCAACCTCAACAGCTTTCCCAAGCCTCAAGCAGGGAGCAGGATGGGAAGTGGAGCAGCCAGGATATGAACCAGCATCGATATGGCATCCCAGCACATTCAAGGTGAGAATTTAGCCAGTAGGCTATCACACTGGGCCCATATTGTACCTTTTAATGCACTTCATGATTTGTTTCAGGAACCCAGGCAAAAATACATATAAGAAATTACTGGATGTGATGTCAGACATAAAATGAAAGACTACCAAGATCAGATCTGCAATATTTCCTGAATTGAATTTCTTCATGAATAACATGATGATCACGAGGATCAAAATGCAAACAACAAAACTTATTTGAGAAAGGGGAGAGAAAATTTGAGATCCTGTCTGCTGATTCATTCTCTAAAGGCCAGCAAAAGATAACTGGAGCCACTCCCAAGCCAAGAGCCAGGAATCCCATTCAAGTCTCAGACATGATCTGCAGGGACCCACGCACTGAGCTCATCTTCGGCTCCTTTCACAAGCACAGAAATAGGGAACTAAACGGGAGGTACAGCCACCAGGACTCAACACGGCAGTGCCAGTATGCTATGTCCACACCACAAGTAGAGGCTTAACAGGCAGTGTCACATCATAGTCCCCAGGATCAAAATACAAATATGTTTTCTGTAAGCTGTATAACAGAATCAACACAACAAAGTGGTGCTATTGCAACCTTCCCAAGCATGACCGCGTGATACACTGGGTGGAGTCCCGAGTACTCCACTTCCCATTCAGCTCTCTCCTAACACACCTGGGAAAGCAGATGGTGGACCCAGTTCTTGGTACCCTGCACATGCTGGAGACCTAGAAGCAGCTCCTGAATGATGGCTTTGCACAGGCCCAAATCCAGCTGTTGCAACCATGTGAGGAATGACTCAGCAGATGTAAGACCCCTCTCTATATACCTTCCTCTCTTTTTCTCTGTAACTCTGAATTTCAAGTAAATAAATGTTTGAATCAATTTAGAAAATATAAACTGGTTTATTGATAAAAACATATTAAAGAACTTGATGTTGGCTTTTGTTATCCCAACTTACTTATGGCTATAATATTTTAAGCAAAAAGTAAATCCTTAATGAGTGACTTGGAATTAAATAGCAATTCTTGCCTAAGAATGCCTTTACTTATAACTGGCATATAAGCTAGTAAGTGTGACAATGTTTCAATAAACTACTATGCCTATTATAGCAGACACTAGAATTAGAATTTCAGTTAATTTTCATGAGTCATAAAACATTTTCCCAGTCATTTTAAAATGCAAGACTCATTTAGCTCACAGTTCATGTTAAAAAATAAAATAGATGGATTTGATCAACAAGCTTTAGGAGAACAGGAAAATTTCCTACGTAGACTTTAAAGATAATGATCACTAGAATAAGAATTGATCCTGCTTAGCAGATTCATGACACATTCTGGCTCCAGCTGCCCCTGTTTCTTCTGTCAAATGGTGCCTAAATCCAGTCTTCCTTAGAAGTTATACAATCTTAACTCACACATAAGCACTAATCCTCATGAGGATTTGGGATTAGGCAATGCTCACTTGATATTAAAGAAAACTGTAATTTGCTCAAAAGGTTTTTTCAATAAAAAATATTTCCTTTATCTTGCCTAATGAAAGGCTCGGAACAAACTCATTCTTACACACTACATAGTCTGGGCTTAAAGTGAGAGGCTAAGAGCAATATTTATAAAAATCACGATATTTCTAAAAGAATATTGTAATATATTAGAAGGAAAATTAACAATGGGGAATCTTAAACTATAGTTAACTGGTGAAGAGAAAGAGAACGCCAAAAAGATACATTAATTGCATGACAAATGTTAGGTGAATATCAACTGATTTCTAAGATATCAAATCTTTCTACAATTTGGGGTTCTTTTTCCATGGACTTACTGGGATATTCTCTTGAATAAACACTGAGTAAACATGCCTGTTCCCAACATATAACTAGAAAATACAGCTCCCATTGATCTTGTTGGTTAGCAGAAGGACCACTGCAACTTTACTCACTCCTAGGAAGAGCTTGTGACAAAGTTGTTCAAGTTTTATATAAAACCAATTTCTCAAAAAACAAACTCACTCCAACGATTATCCTGTTGAGATCAAGGACTGTCCTAACACACTGTGCCACCTTTAATGGAACATAAATCATCAAACCTTAGATATCAGAGACTTGTTAGGCTGGAGCAAGCAGGTCTGGGATGGGGGAAGCATACAGTTGTGTAACACATCAGAGTTCAGTAGCTGTTTGGGCAGGAAAATAAAGGAGGTGACAGAGGACAGACGCCACGCAATGCAAGTCAGAAAATTTTTAAATTAACCAGAACCACACATTATCAAACACTGATTGACAATGATTTATTTAAGGTCCATTCGGTATGCTCTTAATTTGAAATAGTTCATATCACCTCCAGAAACTATGCAAATCAGTAAGAGTCCAAGTTCATTTCTTTCACTTGCACACCAAGTATTCTGTGCTTTGTATGAAGCATGAGCAAATAGCTTTCTGCTCTCCAGTTTCTCATTCTCTCCACCATCTGCTCTTCTCAACTGCCAACCATGCACTGACTTCCTCCATCCTAAACAGCCCTTCTTCCAAGTTTCTTTCTCTTTGACACTCTCCCACCCTCCCCAGATCTGCTTCAAAGACTTTCCCTTTCTGGATGCTTGCTACAACAAGTGAATGCAACCACTGGTCTACCTGGACAAGGCACTGAACAGGATCACCTGTCATTGCAACAGTCTCTTGTGGGTGCTCCTGCAGAACACATGGTAGCCAGGCACATACAGACCTACTCAACCACCCTGCTTTAGAAAGACCCAAGCCATGTATTTTACCAATCCTTTTTGTCACTTGACATGCGCAATTGCTCTTCATCTCCTTCAATTCTAGAGTACGTTTATGGTAACCTAGAGCTGGAGAACAGTCCCTTAAATGAATTTGGAATTGCTAGTTGTATGAGGGTGTATTGGTTATTGTGACAGTTGACCAATTCTAGTTCACCTTATTTTATTGAAGAGTCTCTTTCAACTAAAACAATCACCGTGTTTCCTTTGTTAAAATGTAAAGTAACTAACTGGCTTTCCTGACAACTGCCAACTATGCAGTTCAAAAGCAGGAAATCCCTTTTGATAAAAGGTAAAAGCTTAAGAAGGCATTTCACATTAAAAAAAAAAATCCTTCATGGGAATATGACCTACGTAAATAATCAATTATATGGACAAAGTTTTATGTACATAAACTTTTTGGAGCTTAAGAGTATTAAAAATTAGAAATAACCTAAATAGTCAATAATAAATGGGAATGGTTAAATAAATTGCATTCATTAAACGGAATATCATGCAGCCCTTAAAACTATGTTTTCAGAAAAATTTTAGTGCCATGAGAAAAATGTGGCAATTCTACAGTGAAAAAAAAAATAAAACTAGTTTAAAAACCATTTATGGTATGATCCCACTTACACCAAAAATGTATATGATATTCACACAGACAGAGAAGATGTTAAAGGGGGTTACTATTTGGTTGTGATATTATTTGGTAAGCAATTTTATGCATTTGTAATATTCATGTTTTTTGCCAAGTATCATTTTGTAACTCAGAAACACTATGCTAATAACTTCTTTTGATGTCCTGTCATTTTCTGGGCTATTAAGCTCCAGAAGTGTTTTAATTAGCATGTATTTGTGTATTTTAAATAGATGGGAACAATATTACTATGCTCCAGCTTCTGCTACATTTTCAGGCATACAAATTCTTTCGGTAACAAATTACATCCCCTGCTTATTTTATACTTGTTACAACACTTTACTAAAAGGTAACATTGTAATTAGAGCATTATTTGTTTTATAACCTATACAAACACTGCCTTTGACATCTAGGTTCTTCTATTTCTTAGAAGATTTAAAAATCAGTATTCCATTACCTTTTTGAGTAAAGCATACTGTATATATACACATTACATGTATGCTTTCTAAAAAACATAATTGTAACTTACAATTTTCCTACATAAGGAAAAAATGAAATTATGGTAGCTTAACAACAGTCTATCGTCTATAGCATCACAAACATGCTGATAGGCATAAACATGTTTATTAAGTGAAATGTATCCTCAAAAAAATAAAAAAGGAAGTTTGTATGTAATTTGAATTTGTGGATTTAATCTGTCAGAATTTCTTCCAACTTGCACCAAAAACACACAAAATCATTTAAAGTGTAGTTGATGTCTAGATAGAAACTCCAGAATCTACTCTTGAATCCATCGCACCAACTCCACTTTCTATTTTTAGAAGGAATGGGCACTGGGACAAAGGTTGTCACAGAAGCTAGTTTTCAAACATCAAGTCTTGTGAGGACTAGGGACAAATACTGCCATTGGTTAGTGTTATAAGTTCACTGAGTTTCTTCCACTCTTCTCCTCTCCCACCTCGCCTGGAGTGGGAGAAGCTGTTTTTCCCTCCTTTAAGGACGGCTGGCTTTCCACCTCAGTCCGCTTCCTAAACCACAGAGTGGTCGTCGCTGTGGACCCCGGCCAGGATGGTATGGTTGAGGGAGGAGGCCGAGCGGTCTGAGCCTTCCGCTGGGCCGCTGCTGTTCTCGCTGCGCTGGCAGCAGAGGATCTGTCTGAAGGTGGCGCTCATCTCTTTGTCGCGGTAGGAGTAGATGATGGGGTTCATAGCAGAGTTGAACTCAGCAAGGAGAAGAAAAAATTTCTCATAGGCCAGAACATCACACTGGGGGCAGCACACGTCGAGCAGTAGCAAGACCAATCCGGGGGTCCAGCAGATGATAAAGGCTCCTACATAGGATAGAGGAGGAGGATTCAAAAGAGAGAACGGAAAGCACGTTACAAAAGTGGCCACCATCACGTAAAACGATTCCATTCTAATACAACAGTGAGACCCGAGGCACAAACCATCACTGCAAATGGAATATTCATTTTCTGAAAGAAGAAAAACCCTCCAGTTATAAAATAATAAGAGCTCATTTATTCAGTTCCTACTAAAATGACTCAGGACACACTAAGGATGATTCTTTTCAGCAAAACACAGAAAGCTTGATAAGCAATTAAGATGTGAAAACTCCATTCAGGGACACATTTCCCCTCTTAAAAGACATGACTTTTAACACCAAGTGGCTGTTGTCAGGCAGGATAAGCACTAATGATAACCACGCTTTAACGTTTCATTTGGGTTCCAGCTCTGGATTCAGGTGGCTTGGACTTCAATCCTTGCTATGCCTTTTATGAATCAAATGAACTTGGTCAAATGATTTTCCTACTTCAGCTTGCACATCAGAAAAGCTGAGATGATCATACATACTTTCTGACGTTTGTTTAGAAGACTTAAAAAAAATTACTTAATGTGTTTTAACAGTATCAATACTTGTATTGTCATTAAAACCTCAGTAGCATGAACCAGGTGGGTATTTTGCTCTTATTTGACAATTTCTTAAATGATGTTGGTCCATATGCTTTATAAATAACAGCTCAATCCTCCCGATAGCTACATGACACATAAGGAGCCGTCCCATTGTACCGATGAAGAAACAGACCCAGAATGCTTCGATGACTTGCTCAAGGCCATGGCCTCTTATCAACCAGGGCCCAATCCTCTATGAAGTTCTGCTCATAGCATCTAGCTTCACAGTCCATAGTCCAGAAACCCTACACTAAATTGCCACTAGTAGAAAATATATTAAACCAAATTTTATATTTAGATCAATTTTTTTCCTTCATCAACTATTCTGAACTATTCTAATTTTGCTACAATTTTAGGAATAGAAATATAGATTATATTCTTCATTTTTTTCTTATTTGATTCTTGCAATCCTTCATCAGTTTTCTCTATAAAAAGAACAGGACTGGCCACCAGGGCAAGGGCCAGGGAGTTTCACCATGTCCCTTTCTGCCTCACCTAAGGATCCTCAGGCTTGACGAGAAGGGGTCTAGTGTTACTCCCCGAAGTTTATTTAAACTGTTAGATTCAAATGTATTGGCCTTGTGAATGGAGATGTGGATTGGGACAGGGGATTTGGATGAGCCTCAAGCAATGAACTCCACAAAATACAAACAAACGAGACTGAGTATCCAAACAGCCCAGTTTTCAATGTGAGCTTTCTTTTTTGAAACTTTTCAGCAGGGAAATGAAAATAAAGCAAAGAGAAAAGTACCCCCATAAAACTCTTTGTTCTACAACAGAAATGCGTATTGGTTTTAAACCGCTGTTCACTTTGAAGACTGTCCAAGGTGCTTCATTTTCTAATAAATACAATACCATAGATTTTTCACAGAGAGAAAAAAATATTTCAAGTATCAGGAGATAATAGTCCGGCAGCTTTCTGAAATTCAATAAAAATGTTAATAAAGCATTTAGACCAAGTCCTTGAATTTCTCTGCTTGAAAACTCATTCAGAAAGCTAAACATAAAGTAAAATCAAAGGAATGTCTCTTGGGTTTCAGAAATAATGCATTATTCATCGAGAAGCCAGGAAGGGAATTATTCTCAGGGTAGAAAATGCTTGGATGGAAAATGCATGGTCCCATTATTTCATTTTACTTGGAAACTAAAACACACAGGCCCTTCATGAATGGAAGACCATTCTTTCAAGTTGCTTTTCCTCTTTTATCAAAGCTCTAATTGAGTTGAAACTCAGGGCTTGATTAGATACCCACAGTAAGCATCTCAACAGATGTATCCTAAATAAAACCATCTTTTTCTAGAATGAATACTCTTATCCTCACATACTTGCTCAAGCTGCTTGACTTTGTGCAAAAGGGAGAGAATTCAAAGTGACTTGTTTATGATTTCTTCCAATATTAAAATTCAAAAAGGGGTTGAGCTTTCCAGTGAGTTATGAGCTTACAAACTACCCTATGGGCCTCACATTCAGACCAGGAAAGGCCAGGAGGCTTCTTAGATTGCAGACAGGAAGTGGTAAACACCACAAACCTAACACAGTAACAAGCACATGGGGAAGCTTCATTGAGGAACTCAAGGTCCTCTCCCTTCTCCGTTACAGAAAGCTCTGTGTTTAGTAGCACATTTGGGCCCAACCGCACAGCCCTTAAACACCGTGTCCGGATCTACAGGCTTGATGGAATAATTTCAGTGACTCACTTTATGGGTCTCAGGAATGAATACTTCAACCAATCATATGGAACTTCCCCCTCCTTTCTCTATCAGACAGGCATCGATGAAACTGACTGCATCGTGAGGATACTCTACATAAAGAATACTGGAACCAAGAAAATTCCATTGCAATTATGTTCCCAAGTAGAAAAATAAATATTCTGAAAGCAAGTTTCCTCAAATGATCAAATCCCCTGTGAGCTTCTAAACTCAAAAGAAACCTGAGATAATTCAGTGGTGTTGTGAGACTAAAAAAGTATAGTATGGACCTTATCAAGACAGAATCTGCTGAGAGCTGATGTACATGTGTGTCTTTGATCATTTTCTCTTACACTCTGTCACTCATTAGGGTGGAAAGCCAAACCTCCATTTCAGCATCTGAACAATGGGAAGGCTGTGGCTCCTTGCCTACCTCACAGGCCATGACAAGCATCATGCTGGGCCACAGCCTGTAAAAGCCCTTCCACAAGCCACTGCCTACTGCTAATGACAGCAGCACTGACTCACAAGGCTGGTGTATGGGATGAGCATTTGGTGCAGTACAATAGATGCCACTTAGGTCACCTGTAACAATACAAGGAAAAGAAACACTAGTAAATTATGGCTGTTATTTGTAAAGTTGCAAACATAAGTGGCAGAAGATTAAATCATCAAAGATCACGAAGACTGTGTGCAGTTATGCCATACCAAAAGATTCCAACATAGCATTGGTTCTTGATCCCAGCTATACAATAGACTCAGAAGTTATGAGAAGTCTCAGTTTTCAGCTGCAACTTCTAAGACATTAAAGAAAAACAGTATTTTTTTTAAGTTTTGTTTATTTCTATTCGAAAGGCAGATATACAAAGATCTTCCCCATATGGCTACAACAGCTGGAGCTAAGCCGATCCAAAGCCAGGAGCCAGGAGCTTCTTCTAAACCTCCCACACAGATGCAGGGTCCCAGGGATTCTGCCTATCCTCCTTTCCCAAGCCACTGAGTGGGAAGTGGAGCACACAGGACATGAACCACCACCCTCACGGGATCCCAGCCCATGCAAGGCAGGGATTTAGCCATTAAGCTAACACATTCAGGCCCTTTATTTTCTATGATAAAGTTTTGTCATCGTAAGAGTTCTTCTCTCCTCCTTTCCTGCCTCCATCCCCACAATCACCTCACATTATTTTTACCTAAGATATCGCAAAAACACAATCACTCAGTTCAGCATTTCAAACTTAAATTTCTGAAATACAGAGTACCATGGCATAGTAAATACAGGGAAAGGTAGAACATACAGTGTTGCAAATGGTAAAATTTCATTCTTTTTAGTGGCTGAGTAGTATTCCATAGAGTAGATGCATTACCGTTCTTTACCACTCCTCTTTTAATGGGCTGGGTTGTAACCATGTCTTGCCACTTGTGGATTGTACTACTTGTAAGTATAGAGTTGCAGGTCACTTTCTGCCACTGCAGAGTTTGCTTCCTTTAGATATATTCCCAGAGGTGGAATAGATGGGTCATAAGGCAGATCAAGTTTTAGTTGTCTTAGCACTCTCCATACTGACTTCCCTAGTGGTTGCACCAACTTAAAATCCTACCAGCAGTGGAGTAGGACACTTTCCCCCCACACCCATGACAGCAGATATTGTCAGTAGATTCCCGAATGTAGGCCAATTACATAAAGTATAACCTCAGTGTGGTGTTTACTTGTATTTCCCTGACAACTAGGGAGCCTGAGCATTTTTATATATCTATTAGCCATTTGAATGTGTTCTTTTAAAAAAAAAACAAAACTTGCTAACTTCCATTGCCCATTTATTCTCAGGGCTGTTTATTTTGCTGTCATTGAGTTTCTGAATCCTTTGTAAATCATGAATATTAATCCCTTATTGGTTCTGTAGTGTGTAAATATTTTTTCCCATTCTGTTGGTGGCTTCTTCACTTTGTTGTTTATTTCTCTTGCTTTGCTAAATCTTTGTTGTAGTCCAATTTGTTTATTTTGATTGACTGCCTGTGCTTTTGGTGACCTTTCTAAAAAGTCTTTCCCAATTCTTTTATCTTGGAGAGCACTTCCTATGTTTTCCTATAATAGTTTGATGGTTTCTGGGTCCCTGATATATTTAGAGCTCATTTTTTTATACAAGGTGACAGGTGGGAGTCTTGCTTCTTAACGGTATCCAATTATCTCAAAAGCCTTTGTTGAAAAGACCAAATTTTTCCCTAGATTATTTTCAATTTTCTTCTCAAAGATCAGCTGGGGATACACGTATGGGCTCCCTTTTGGGGGTTTCTATGCTATTCCACTAATCTCTGTTTCTGCATCAGTACCAGGCTGTTTCAATAACTACGGCCTTTTAGTATGTCCTAAGGTCTGGGAACTGTGATTCCTCCAACTTTATTTTTATTCTTCACCATAGCTTTGCTTATTTGTGGTCTCTTATGTTTCGAGATGAATTTTTGCATCACTTTTTTCTATTTCTGAGAAGAATGTTGTTGGGATTTTTGTTTGGGATTGCACCGAATACGTACTGTTACATTTGGTGATAAGGACATTTTGATAATGTTGATTCTACCAACACATCTTTTGATGTCTTTCTGCTTTTAGTGTTCTGTAATTTTCATTACTGAGGTCTTCTACACTTGTTGGTTAGGTTTATTCCAAGGTTTTTTCTGCTCTTTTAAAGTGAATTGTACTTGCAAGTTTTTTTCTCAGCCATTAAATGGTTTGTGTATACTAGGGCCATTAATTTGCACTCATTTTTTTTTTTTTTGGTGCCGTGCTACTCCGACAAACTCTTATATGAGTTCTAATAGTCTCTTGATTTATTCTTTACTCTCCTCTGTATAGAATGTTATCCACAAACAGGAAAAGTCTAACTTTTTGTTTTCAATTTGTATTCCTTCAATTTATTTTTCTTGCCTAATATCTCTAGTGAAGACTCCCAATACTAGTTTGAATAGCAGTGGTGAAAGTGAACATCCTTGTCTTAGTGAAGATGCTTCCAGTCTTTCTCCATTCAGTCTGGTGCTGGCATTGGGTTTTGTTCATATATTGTTTTGCTTGTGTTATAGAATATTCCTTCTATGTCTATCTTGCTTAGGGTTTTTAGCATGAAGTGGTTGGATTTTATCAAATGCCTTCTCTGCATCTATTCAGATGATTATATGGTTTTTATTCTTCAATTTGCTGATGTGGAACATCACATTTATTGATTTGTATATGTTGAACCATTCCTGCATGTCAGGGATAAATCCCACCTGGTTTGGGTGAATGATCTGTCTGATGTTGGCCAGTAGTTTTCAAAGAATTTTTGCTTCTTTGTTCATCAATGATACTGGCCTGTAGTTTCTTTCTCTCTTTCTCTTTCTCTCTCTCTTTCTGTTTCTCTCTCTCTCTTTCTTTCTTTCTCTCTCTTTCTCTCTCTCCTCTGTCTGGCTTTGGTATTCAGGTGATGCTGGCTTCATAGAACAAGTTTGGAAGTATTACCTCCCTGTCTAAGATTTTGAATAGCTTGTGGTGGATTGGTATATTGCAGTAAGTCCTTCCTGAAACATTTGGCAGAACTCAGCAGGAAAGACATGCGGTCCTGAGCTTTTCTTGGGAGGGATTTAATTACGGATTCCATCCCTTTCCTTGTTATAGGTCTAACAAAATTTCTCATTACCTCATGATCTAATTTTGACAGAATGTATGTGTCCAAAAACCTATTCATTTCTTCTATCTCTTCTGATTTGTCGGTGTATAGTTGCTTGCGATAGTTCCAGGTTATTTATTCTATGCAGGCCTGAGGTCTCCATTGTTTTATTTCCTTTTTCGTCTGATTCTATTGATTCGTGTTTTCTGGTAGGTTGGGCTGGTGGGAAATCTATTCTGTTGATTTTCTCAAAGAAACAGTAATATTGTCTCTTTATAAGGCAACCTTCATGCAAAATGCAAGACAGAAATATTCTCATAGATGAATTCTATAATGGAGACAAGCATAGCATGAAGTGAAGCTATGTTGCAATATGCATCTGTACTTATGAATAAAAAGAAGACTCTCGATGGAACTGTTAAACACATCTTCACAAATGATACTGAATTTTTCATCACTGCTAACACCTACAATGCCAACATTCACTTGAATAGCAGAATGAGGACATGTGACTGCTGCTGAAGGACGATGCTATTGTAATAACATGGGGGGAAATGGTGTGGTGGGAAAATGGGGAAGGTTAAAAGGGGACATGAAAGAGTTAATCCCTATACCTACAACACCATATCATGGAAAAGAATAAAAATGATAAAAAAAAATTAAAAAGTGACATACATATTATACTTTAACAAAAACAATGAAAAGAGGTCAAGTGACAAAAAAAATCTGTTACAATTTAAAATCGCCCAAGCAAGGTGATTTGAATTTAATGATATATGCTTCATGTTCACTTTGTTCATGATTAGCCACCATTTCTTCCACAGATGAGCCTGTAAAGATAGTGTGTGCATGTGTGTGTGTCTGTGTAAAGGCTGAGTTGGAAATAACATTAACTATTGTTTAACTTAAACTGTTCCACAATTAATCTTATTTCATTAAATTTAATGGATCCCAGCTAGGACCGTTGCATTGCAATAGATGATTTCATTCTTTTTTTCTTGCTGAGTAGTATTCCATGGAGTAAACATATCACAATTTTCCTTACCCATTCAGCTGTCTGGGTTGTTTCCATGTCTCAGCTTTTGCCAACCGTGCTGTTATTAACAGAGAGTTGCAGCTGACTCTCCCAGGTGCTGATTCCATCTCATTTGGGTATGCTTCCTGGAGTGGGATGGCGGGATCATGTAGTAGATCTATTTTTAGATGTCTGAGGAAACACTGTACTAACTTAGGTGGCCTCAGCAGCCAGATTTTCACTTAAAATACAACATCAGAGACAGAATGGAAAGATAAAATAATCAAAATAAATGCAAAAAATATATAGGGTTTTCCACAGTCTGGATTACAGTGGCAGCATGTGGAAAGAAAAAAGGAGGAATGCAAACGTGTTTAGGAGATGACCTCTGGGAGAAGGTGAGAAATCTGACATGGTCTAGGATGGACTGTAGGTTTTCAGTTTGTCTGAGGGAAGGCTGAAGCCCCTTTCTGCTGAGAAGGGAAGAGGAGACCATGCTAACCGGTAATCTCAGGGAAAGTGAAGGAGTTGACAACCCTGGTTTTGTACAGATTTCGTTGAAGGTAGCTGGCAGATCTCAGCTGATGAGATCTTGAAAGACATCATCCCAGGCACACAGCAGCTGGAGCTCTAGCAAGCAGTCTCTCCAGGCTTCGAACAAAAGTGCTTACATGCCACTTGATCTTCCAGTGTCACATATAACACAGGAGAAGATATTCAAAACGTATCTGTGTGTCCCTTTTCCTTGAGCAACCTTCATACCTTTCTTATACATCTGCCAAAGCAATCTGGGAGGCCCTAGGATACTCACAAAAATGGAGTGAGCAGTGCTGGAATGGAGGTGCAAAAGGCAGGGAGGAAAGAGGTTGTTTTGGAACACCAGGTCACAGCTGCAGACCCAGATCAAGTTACCACACCTTCCCTCCAATCTACACAAGCCCATCAGCTGAATAATGCTTTCCATCTGGTCTCACAATTAAAGTCTCTGCTAGGATGGTTTTTTCCTAACCAGTTGAACTTTGCTTACATATGGAATGCAAGAATCAAAGTTAAGGAGAAAAAAAGTCCCTGCCAGAGAAGACCTCTAGGGAAAGTGTGCAGGATTTTTGATTAAAAAGGCAGAAAGCATTTTCAACCTGGCTGGCAAAATTGTGTTTTTACAAAAAAAAAAATCAGATATCCCACAGATCTAAAACAAGTCAAAGTAAATCAATTCTACACTGACACTCTACCCAGCTGACCTCTCATTGGCTCACTCTTTCTGTCTCTCAAATGAGGGTCTCGGAATCAGTTCTCCCTGGGTCAGAGATTCACAGAGGGGATCAAATGAGAAAAGTCTTTGAGCACATAAGCTACGTTTCCCAATGCCTAAGTGGTGTACCACCTCATGGAAGGCATCTTGCTTTCCAGAATCCAATCCAATCCAATTTTAGTTCATCTCAATAAACCATATTATGATTTTGGCTATTGAACTGTTAACATATAACTTGGTTACTAGGAATTCCATGTTACATATAAGGCAATGTCAGAAAATAGATCTAAATTGATTCCTTGATCTAGCAGGTAAGGAGTTGTTACAACAAATGTGGGTGGATGGCTTTTTGAAATTAAAGTTTAATCTGAAAGAATGACTTAGGTAACAAAATATCTTTTCCAATCACTGGAAATATAGTTAAAATTGTTATCCCGGGCCCGGCGCAGTGGCGCAAGTGGTTAAGTCCTCGCCTTGCACGCCCGGGATCCCATATGGGCGCCGGTTCTAATCCCGGCAGCCCAGCTTCCCTTCCAGCTCCCTGCTTGTGGCCCGGGAAGGCAGTCGAGGACGGCCCAAGGCTTTGGGACCCTGCACCCGCGTGGGAGACCCGGAAGAGGCTCCTGGCTTCGGATCGGCATAGTATCGGCCCGTTGCGCTCACTTGGGGAGTGAATCATCGGATGGAAGATCTTCCTCTCTGTCTCTCCTCTCTGTATATCCGCCTTTCCAATAGAAAATAATAAAAATAAATCTTTAAAAAAAAAATTGTTATCCCCACAAAATATTATTTCTATTTTGAAATCAGTTTTCCTCCCTAATTTTTAGTGCCCAACACTTTCTGCTTCTTCATGGTTACTGTGAATAATATACACAAAGTTCCATGATTTCATTCATTGTGTGACAGACTCTACAGTTGCCTTCACTCATTCTTTTTTTAATTTGCAAAAACATTTGTAATACACATCATATTCAAAGGCTTGTTGCATTCAAAATACAGAGTTCAAGAAATAAAAGCACAAAGGGCATCGTTCAGAGGGAATAGAAGCAAGGGTTATCACTGAGCAACACTGATTTTTCAGGGAAGGGCATGAACACAGCACAGACGTCTAAGATGGGTGCAACATTCATTATGTTCTCTTGAACTGGATGAAAATGCAGCCTGCCCCGCATACCACCCTGAGCAATGCAATTCTACCTTTCCTATACTCGAGGGAGGGCTAAAGTCCCCTTCCCTGTGGCATTTTTCACTCATTCTCCTTAGCTTTTAAGCACTATCACACACATGCATGCTCTGCATAATAAGCATGTATGCGCACTACACACCAGTGTTCCATCTACCTTGCGACACTTTATCAGCAGCGATAAACAAAAGGCACCACCATCTTCACCTAGAGTTCTACAAAGAAAATATGTAAGAAACATGAGCAAAGAAGTAAAAGAAGAAACACTTCTCGAGCTGAACACCGAAGTGCTCACGTTAAAGAAGCTCACTTAGCACTGACAAGGCAAAATAAACAAGGATACTCTTATATATTTTGCTGAAATATCTTCAATAAGTATTAAGAGAGAAATAGAGGCAAGGTAATCAATTACTTAATAACTACCACAACTTACCTCTGCAGTCAATTCTAAAGCAATGGAAGAACAGTTTCTTCAAGATTTTTTTTTTTAATTTATTTCATTTTTTTAAAGATTTTTTTAAAATTTGTATTGCCAAGTCAGAAATACAGAGAGGAGGAGAGACAGAGAGGAAGATCTTCCATCCAATGACTGCAATGGCCAGAGCTGTGCTCTGAAGCCAGGAGCCAGGAACTTCCTCCAGGTCTCCCACATGGGTGCAGGGTCCCAAGGCTTTGGGCCATCCTTGACTGCTTTCCCAGGACACAAGCAGGGAGCTGGATGGAAAGTGGAGCTGCTGGGATTAGAACTGGCGCCCATATGGTTTCCTGGCACATTCAAGGAGAGGACTTTAGCTGTTTCGGCACCGTGCTGGGCCCTCTCCAAGATTTTGAAGGTTAAAGACTTGTAGCCCATACTTTTAACAAACAATGCCTAGCCAAACTGCTTTACAGTATGAGGTTATTTCATGAGTTCAGATGAACAAAATGGAAAGACACATATAGAAATGATAAAGTTATTTCAGGACATCTTCTGCGAAGACAGGGAAGAGGAAGGAATAGTGGAGAACCTCAATCACATGAGCGCACTTCAAAAAGTTCATGAGAATGGAATTTAAAGATGTTTATTTTGTGCTAAAGGTTTTACAGTCCAATGATCATTTTGTTTCATATTATGTACTTTTTAAAAACTTTTCAAAGACTCCTTATTTATAAAATTTAAACTTAAAAAATATTCATTTTTATTTTTTACAGAGAGAAAAGGAGAGACAGAGAGAGAGGTCTTCAATCCACTGACTCCCTTCCAAATGACTGCAATGGCTGGAGCTGATCCAGTGCCAGGAGCTTCCTCTGGGTCTCCCTTGTGGAGGCAGGACTTGAGACCTTGAGACATCTTATGCTGCTTTCCCAGGCCATAGGCAAGGAGCTGGATCAGAAGTGGAGCAGCCAGGACGCAAACAGGTGCCTAGCTGGGATGCTGACACCACTGGCAGAGGTTTAAGTGTGCTATACCACTGCACTGTCACCATTTAAAAAGTTTTGTACCACAATAAAGTTGCCTTTTAATTCCATTATCCAAGGACTTTTTAAAGTATCCTTGTATCTATAATTCTTTTAAGAGATCTGAAAGAAACAGAAAATGTTACAATCTGTTTGATTTTATTTTTAGGAAGTCAGATGTTTGTCATTTTATGTGTTTAAATATTTCCTATTCAGATATTTATAAATCTAAAGAAATTAAAGTTGAATGTTCAATCTTTTTTTTAAGAGATGAGAGTAGGTAGAATAGTAGACAAATGATAGCAGATGTGATTAGCATCTCAAATTGTTAAAAAAGAATTTCAAAATTTACCGTTAGTCACTACTAAAAACAGATCTTGGAGGTACAACTCAAACAGCTGCAGACATAAAGACATAAAAAAGGAAGAAGGAAGGATCAAACAGGAAAAAGAAAACTCAGTTTATCAAAGGACAGGAAAGGAAAAGATAAAACATAAAACAAGACAACATACACATGCTAATATTTAGAATAGAATATCAAGAGCAAGTCAGAAAACGTTACAAAAACATTATAAAACAGAATCTTGGGCTAAAATGCAGCAACATGACTCCTGCACTTCTTTTCTCTCCTCAAACTTCTGTGTTTTGCTTTTTTTTCCTTCTCTAGCAGAAGACATGCATAGTTTCCTTCAGCACAAGCATGCCGCAGATGTAATTCCCAGTTTTTAATTACAAAGTGCTCTGGCTCACTTATCCCAGCTCATACCACTAATTTCTAGGCCCGTTGCTCAGCTCTCATTGGCGATTGCTTCTCTGGATGTATCTAGGTGTTATACGCTCTCTTTCTCATCCTATTTTCTGGAAGGCAACCATGAACATCCTCACTAGAATGCTTGCCTGAAGGCAAAGTTATTTCCTCTTAGGACACTGTCTTCTAGTTTCAGCACTGCCCATGAAAAGTCTGGTGGTGTCATGATTCCACTGGTTTTTGTGACAAAGAACTGTGCAACTGACATTTCCAAAATTCAACTTAAACTGACTTACTACTTCTGAAAGTAGTAATTTTTCTGCTCCTTTCAATCTGTCATAACCCTTCTAATAATATGATCTTGTACCCTCTCCCCAATCCCATTCCTACTCACTCTGTACCTATTACTACTGCAAAGCTTTCTCCAATTAATTCAGACTGTTACATATCTTAGCACTTTATTCACAACACTCTCTAGAAGCCAAAGCTGTGATTTGTTTTTGTTTATGGTGTGCTTATTGATACTATTTTGCCTATCACTGGGCCTATAAAGCACTGAAATATGCAGAATATATCAAGTAGTATATAAATATTTGTTAAATGAATATAAAAAATTAAAATCTGGCTAGGTAATGATTAAGATCATTAACCATTTTTCTCACCCGCTACAAACAACATCATAATTTTATTTAAGATTTAGGAGATCAGAAGCATTACTGGAATATATCTATCTTGCTATACTGTCTTCATTCAACCCATGAAGGTAATATTACCTAAAATCTCATGTACTTTAAGTTAATAAAAAAATGTTTATTTCATGGAGTCCTTTTCTATTTACTCTTTTGTTCATTTCTTTTGGGAACTTTAAAGATTTTATCTGTTTGAAAGGCACGGTTGGTGTGAACAGAAGGGGGAAATCCCTGAGCCTATGGAACTGTATCATTCAAAATGAAAATTTAAAAATCAAGAAAAATTATTTTTAAAAAGAAAGAGTTTGTACATAGAGACAGCGAGCCAGAGACAGAGAGCTTCCATCTGCCAGCCCACTCCCCAAATGGCTGCAAGGACTTGGTGTGGGCCAGCCCAAAATCAAGAACCAGGAACTCCTAGCTGGGTCTCCCAGGCAGGTGGCAGGGGTCTAAGTACGAGGGTCTTACTCTGCTGCTTTCTCATGCACATTAGCAGGGAGCTGGACAGGAAGTGAGATTCCAGGATGCAGCCTTCAGTGCTACAGCATGGGATGCAGGTGCTGTAGGCAGCAGCTTAACACACTCACAACAACACAGTCCCTGGGACTTCATTTATTATAATACATATAGCATCTGTTTTCCAGAATCTACATTTTAAAGTTAATCCCAAAGTCTCTTACCATTTCTTAGTGTTTTTGTCTCCATGCCTGTTTATTCTTACTGTTTTTTAATTTCCATGTTTGTTTGTTTTTAATCTGGTATCCTGTGAGATTTTTGTGCTTGATTTTCAGATCAATGTTTGATTTTTAGTCATGTCTATTTGCTATACGTTATGTGTTTGTTCACTGTTCACTAGTCATGTGGGAAAAAAAGGTACAACAATCAGGTAATTGTGAGTTTTCAAGATTACTTTCTTGTTCTAGTGATACTTATATATAGTAATTAAAGTAATTTAGCCAATTTAATATCGAATCTGAGAAGCTGTCAGCTAGAACTTCAGCCTATTTTGTGTTTTCTTTACCATCCCGTTTTTCAATGACAACACTGCTCTACCACCCAAGGAGCTGGGGAGTCCACTGTTCCATGGAATGTCTGTCCCTTCTGGAGGAAAATATCCAGATTGAGGGATTCTCTTAATTTGGAAAGACATTACAATGTCACCAAAAGCAGCTTTTCCAATACCTAAAGTATCCAGAGATGTTAGCAAGTGAATAGGCAAGATGGCAAATCAATCATGCAGAGAAAGTAATCTGCTGAATGCTCTTATCCACAAAGCGAACAAGCAAAGTCACAACAATGCTCACAGAGCATGGAAACGGGACACTGACATAGTTCTCTCAAGCACACACACACACACACACACACACACACACACACACACACACACACACACACAATTTCCAATGGTAGCTAACATTCCAAGGAACAGAACATGGAACCTAAGATCTCTGTAAAAATACAAAATAGAAAAATCTTTAATTTACTCTCCAAAAAATCAGTACAGTCTTATATCATGGGACAATGGGTCAGTGGTTCTCCCATTCTCCCCTACACATGACTTAGTATTTTTACCCCAGCTCTGTTTTGGGGTGTAGTAAATGAGCTTAAGAATGACTGAGCAAGGACCAGCACTATGACGTAGAAGGCTAAGCTTCCACCTGCAGCACTGGCAACCCATTTGGGTTCTGGCTCAAGTCCCAGCTGTTCCAATTTGGATGCAATTTCCTGCTTATGGCCTGGGAAAGCAGTGCAAGATGGGCAAACACACTGGGCTCCTGCACCCATGTGGAAGACCTGGAGGAAGATCCTGGCTCCAAACTTTGACTTGGCTCAGTTCTGGCCACTGTGGCCATTTGGGAAGCTAACCAGCAGATGGAAATCTCTCTCTCTCTCTTTCTCCCACCTTCCTGCCCTTCCTCTCTCCCTGTTTCTCTTTCTCCTGCCTTATCTTCTTCTCTTCTTCCTACTCTCTGCAATTCCACACTTCACACAAAAATAAATCTTTCTTATGATTAAGTATTTTAAATATATTTTATTTATATATACACATATATAACTCATGTTTTATATGCATTTTTCTTGTATTTTGAAATAAGATATTTGCACTAATTTTTTTCACCTAAACTAATTTTGTAACTTTTAAAGAATATTTTGCATACATACCTGCAATGGTTCCCGTTTTTTATACACAATACACAAGGGAGCCAAGTAAATTGTATTAATATATTTACATATAAAGAGTTCACCATTCTTAAGAACCTAGGTCTCTTTTGCCTCCTAGTCTAAGTAATAAATTGTAATTTTTAAAAATTTTCCCCATTTATCTCAAAAATAATAAGCCTTACACCTCACAGAAAATCAATGTTGTCAACTCCAGAACAATACCATATAACTTAGAAAGTGATACTACACGTATTGCATGACTGCGGTCTAGCTGTTACCAAGGGGACTTGAATAATATTTACCCTCTGAAAGGATAAAAGAAATCCTTCCCAAGCAAAAGCTCAACACTAACAGGAAGTTTATAATTGATTTTGCAACACATTTTATTTTTTTAACTATTAATTAATTTTTTTTTCCAAAATAAAATGTCAAAACAATTACTGACATCTTGCTAAAGGATGTACGTTCATAGGATATACCTAATGACAAAATCCTGTGAGTTCCACGTTTCACAGTTCATGAACACTGGCATGAAGCAAAAAGAGATGTATTACTCAGGACATGAATTCCAAGGATAGAGAAATGCAATGAAAGTGTCATTTCCAGTTCATTTTCTTACAATCATAGAGGAAAAAAATTAAAAACCCAAAAGCAAACTTGGAAAATTTTGTGAGATTTTTAATAACATAAAAATATTAAATGCATAAAACATGTTTATTTTACTGGCCAAAAGACATTAAAAAAAAAAGACTGGCAAAAATTGTAAATGTGGTCATTCTTTCTGCAATTGGTTATGTCTCCTACAGCTGCCAAATGACCTGGATTGATCTTGACAAAGCTCAGATTCTTGGCAGAGCAGGAGGGAGGTACAGTGTGTTCTACTCTAAAATGATAGCTTTGTGCCTAAGACATCTCCCATCGTTACAAACTTTTATAATTTTTTCATTTAAAGAAAGCTTATAAAACAATTTGGGATATCAATGTTTAAGACAAAGAAATGTCACATTCACGATTGGACATCTTTTTTTCTACATGGTATGGAGAAAAGTACCTATGATGAAAATCAAGATTAAATATCACAAACCAAATCCTGACACGAACAGAAACTCTAAGCAAAAGACAATCTGTTCCAAGCCTTCAACACAAAATGTAACAGTATCTCTTCCAGGAATTTATCCTATATTCGCACACAACACATACAAGCGATTATTTATAGCATTTTTGCAGTGTTTTTTTTAATATGGAAACAACTTGGATAATTATATGGAGCAATTGATTAAATTCACTGCATTCCTAAAGCTGAATCTTATTCAAGCACCACATATTATTTGGTAAAAAGAGTAAGACATAAAATACATAATATAACTATGTTGTGCTTTAATAACAACCAAAAAGACCACTGCTTTAAGAACAACACAACAATAACAAAAATCCACACACAAACAACATACCTCTAAATCCCAAACAGAGGATTTTTTTTTAAGGATTTATTTTATTTTTTATTGGAAAGGCAGATATACAGAGAGGAGAGACAGAGAGGAAGATCTTCCGTCCCATGATTCACTCCCCAAGTGAGCGCAACTGCCGATGCTATGCCGATCCGAAGCCAGGAGCCTCTTCCGGGTCTCCCATGCAGGTACAGGGTCCCAAAGCTTTGGGCCGTCCTTGACTGCTTTCCCGGGCCACAGGCAGGGAGCTGGATGGGAAGCAGGGCTGCCGGGATTAGAACCGGCGACCATATGGGATCCTGGGCGTGCAAGGTGAGGACCTTAACCACTTGCACCACTGCACCGGGCCCAGAGGATTTTTTTTTTCTTTTTAACATTTAGAGGTGGGTGTTTGGCACAACAGTTAAGACCACCAGAGACATCCACCTCCCATATCAAACTGCCTGTTTTAAGAACCAGCTCCTCTGCTTTCTCTTTCTGCATACCCTGGGGAGAGCAGTACACGGCTCCCTGCCACTCATGTGGGATGCCAGGAGTGAGTTCAGGCCTCCCAGCTCTGGCCTGGTGCAGCTGTGGCTATTGCAAGAAACTGGGGAATAAACCAGTGAATTGAAGCTCACTCTTTTTCTTTCAAATAAAATATGAATTTAAGACATTAATAAAAACGCATTTAGAACAAGACATCATACAATATCTTAAACACATTATTAGAGTAAAATTATAAATTTGTTTTCATTTGCCAGTCCTCTGATTGAGAGCCAAGGCCTTTTTTATTTGGCTGTGGGTGTGCTGCCCAAAGCCCTGTCATTTTCCCAGCAAAAGCCACACCAATTAACCATCACATACCACTTCCAATTTGGCTCCTTCAAACTGCAGTCAGAACTTGAGATTCTTGCACAGGAGTTTGAGTACAAAAACACTGTGGATTTCTTTATGGTTTATCGAAACTTTTAGCAGTTATTTTATCTAGTTATTTTAAAACAACTTGCTTTTCGTTGAATTTTTATCCAATTTTTATAGAAACAATGTTTTCTTTTTATAGCCGTTTTCAGATAATGAAATATTTAACTAGCTATATAATTATAAAACCAGGCATAATCAGCCTTAAGAACAACACAATTGATTCTTGATACCTCTCACAAGTTGACTTATTACTCTTAAGATTCATCGAAGCATATGAGCATCTAGGACATACCAGATACTGTTCCAGGTACTAGAGATATACAAGAAAATCAAATAGAAAAAAAGAAATCTCTCTTCCCTCATTGAGTTTAGATTCTGGCAAGGAAAAGAAAGAAGCCACCACCATCTGCAATATAGGCATCCCATTCAAGCACTGGTTCTGATCCTGCTGCCTGCTAATGCTCCTGAGAAAGCAGCTGAAGAAAGTACATGTTATTGGTCCCTGTCACCCACAAGAAAGACCCAGAGGGAGTTCAATCAGGGTTTGGTCTGGGCCAGTTCTAGCTCAGTTCCAGCCATCTATTGAGTGAAGCAGCAGAGCGAAGCACTCTCTCTCTCTCTCTCTCTAACCACACGCACTTCCCTCTCACTTCTGTAACCCTGGCTTTCAGATAGATAGATACATAGATAAATAGATAGATGAATTGTCTTTCAAAAACAAAAGACAACTAAGAAAAACAAGGAAACGACCTTGTACAGGGTGGTGGTACTTACAGACCTCGGGAGAGAACGATGGGCAGAAAGCACAAAGGGGCTCCCACAGTAATCTAGCCAGGAGGTGGCATCATCTCCAAATAGAAAATGCTAGTAAGCATGGAAACATTGAAACAGTAAAGTTGGTAAGAATTTCTAAAAGGTTGGATGATGAGACGGGACAGAGCCAACGATATTTGGAAGGAACAGAAAAAAAAAAAACCCCAGATTTAGTGACAAGGAGGTCCTCCATGACAGCTCAGCGGAGGCATGAAAACAGAGGCTTAAAGAGAACAGGAACAAAACCAGGGACCACCAGCAGACACACTCATTGCAGAATGTTGCTGTTCAAAGAATGGCACAGTGTCTGTGAGTGGCAATTACTGTCTTACAAGCCCCAGTAGGCACATCGAGCGGGAGAAGCTGGCTATGCGTAGGCGGCAACTCAGTGTGTATATATGACGACACAGCAGCCCCCACATCCCCATTTGTATTCATATGTGGAAATATTTTTAGTGTCCTACCTTAGAAATTGGTCTATGCTATGGCTGAGCATTGGGGTGACAGATAATTTGTCACATTACTTTTCCCGGTTATAATTTATTCTTAGTACAAATCACCATGCAAAAATCATTACTCTCAGCATTAAACCTAAAAGCATTAAACTGAGCTGCCAGAAATTCACAGCTGTCCTAAATTGATTTGCTGCACAAATAGTACATTATGATTATGAAAAGACAACAACAAACATATACTTGAATTAGATAATTGCATTCCATCCAAATTATAAAACTCAAAAATTATAAAAACCCAATCAGTGGAGAACTGCTGAAATCCTTTCAATTAACTCCACAACATTAATCACAGTCTTACAAACAGAGGCTGAAGTATTTTTTTAAATGAATAAAAATGATCAAAAATAAATGAGTACATTCCACTCAAGTAATTTGGTGGAAAATTTCCTTCCCTACAAGGAAGAAAAAGGAAATTAAAATGTAAATATTACAGTAATAGAGAAATTATTTACTTAAGACTATAAACCTAGTATTTTAAAAAAGAAAAAAATTCTTACAGTCATGATTGAAAATAAAAACAGAAGTTGGGAAGAAAGCATAAGTACAGATAATGAAGGAATTGGCACAAACTGGTGGAAATCCTTTGCTGATAAATTGGAAAATATGGCTAAAGTTGATGATTTTCTGAGGAAGCAGAAATGAGATTTGAAACAACTGTTTCAAATTAATTGTTAATTGGATTAATTGTTGAATGAAAATGAATGATTAAGAAACATTACTTCTTTCAGAAGGCACATTGTTCACACGTATTAGAAAAAATTTTTCAAGTTTCCAATCTCATCTTAAGAAACTACACTACTAAAATAAGTGAGGGAAAAAAAAACCCTGCAAATCTCCCTGGATTAGTTTCTCTTAATTAGATCAGGGTGGTTTTAGGGATTGAAAAACACTTCGCCGGATGCAATTGTTCCATGAAGAACAGAGCCTTTACCACCTTCTTCCTCCTCATCTATATTCCGATCCATTGTGGTCTGCAAAAATACTCCCACGAATGCTAAAACATTCCCAGAGGGTGAATATGAAGAGGTATCCTGCCTCCTCAAGAAAACTGAATACAGACACAACTGTATCCAACTGTGTATTAACAAGATGTTACAGTGCAACCAAAAAGGGTTTACCATCAGGCAATCTCTAAATGCAATTTACTACATATTATGCCACCGTAAAAAAATATTAGCACCATAAATCACTTGGTGCAATTGCACATAAACTCATAATGAAGATAAAACAAAACAATACTATTAAAAGTACAACACACAGTGGACTGGGAAGAAAAATTATAGAAAATGTATTAGAAAACATAAGAAATATTTTGATATAAAATTGATGTGCTAGAAAAGATAAGAAAAGCACATATGAGCCCGGCATGGTAGCCTAGTGGCTAAAATCCTCGCCTTGCACTTGCCAGCATATGGATGCCAATTCACTTCTGGCTGCCCCATTACCCATCCAGCTCTCTGCCTGTGACCTGGGAAAGCAGTGGAGAATGACCCAAAGTTTTGGAACCCTGCACTTGCACGGGCAACCCAGAAGTTCCTGGCTTCAGATCAGCTCAGCGCTTTTTGCCTGCTTCTCATTCTCTCTGTAAATCTGACTTAAGATTTATTTTATTTTTATTGGAAAGTCAGATATACAGAGAGGAGGAGAGACAGAGAGGAAGATCTTCCATCCGATGATTCACTCCCCAAGTGAGTGCAACGGCTGGTGCTGCGCCGATCCGAAACCAGGAGCCAGGAGCTCTTCTGGATCTCCCACACGGGTGCAGGGTCCCAAGGCTTTGGGTCGTCCTCAACTGCTTTCCCAGGCCACAAGCAGGGAGCTGGATGGGAAGCAGGCCACTGGGATTAGAACCAGTGACCATATGGGATCCCAGCACATGCAAGGGATCTTTAACCACTATACTATCGTGTCGGGCCCAAACTTTATGAAAAAAAAAATTAAAAAAAGGAAAGAAAGAAACAGAGAAAGAGAGAGAGAGAGAGAAATGGGCCCAGTGCAGTAGCCTATCAGCTAAAGTATTGTGGAAAAAGTAAGTTATTTTGTGCTGTGTACTTATTAAGAGAAAAGCTAAGTCTGTAACCAACAACTGGAAAGTAGCTTTTATATCAATTAGGAGGGTATATGTAAGTGAAAATACAAAACTAAACAGCCAAGGCCTCATTTGCAAAATGATGATATAGCAAAAATGTGCTGTAATTCCATAAGGAACATTTTGTAACTTGTTCGGCTGAAATTGGCATGTCATATATAATGTTCTTACATGGGAAGATTCTCCATTTTTAAAACAGAAATTCTTCTTAATTTGATTTGTATATTAAACGGATAGAAATAAGTTAATGACAAAAGATTGCCTAGTATTAAACATGCAATCAAATCATAATTACTTTGGTATTCACAGGGAGATAGAGATCAAATGTATACTGTAGTCTAGAAACAGATTTCTACATGTAACAAAATCTGGTATACATTTTAAAAGCAGAAGAAAGGAAATTATCTTGGCATAATTGATGCTTTTGTGGGGAAGGGGAAATCAAAATTATATTTCTATTATACATTGATGCAAATAAAATGAGTAACCCAATTAAAAGGGAAAAAGAGTTGAATAGATGCTTCTCAAAAGGAAATATATGAATAGCTCATGAAGTGGGTGAAAGAATGCTCAGATTCATTAGTCAGCAGAGAACTGCAATTAAGACCACAATAAGATATATGACACACCCTCTAAAATAACTCCAATACAAAAGACTGGCCTTGCAAGTGTTGGCTAAGACACAGGGGATGGAACCTTCCATCACTGTTGGAAGGAACGGAAAGGGCTGGAATGCTTTAGAAAGCACTTGGGTGCAGTTTCTTATAAAGCTGAGCTTTTTGATGCCATACAACTCAGCCACTCCACCCTCAATGAGCCAAGGAAAAGGAAAGCTTAGCTTCACATCTGGACATGCAGGTGAATGTTCAGAGCAATGTTATCTGTAACAGAAAAAAAAAACTGGAAGCAAACCACACGTCCATTAGCAGTGGACAGTTGGATATGCAGTAGCATTTACACTGCACGTGGTATTTATATTACTTTGACCAAAATGCCTCGAGGAGCTTCTTAGGAAGGAAGGTTTATTTCCAAGATCAGGAGACCTTAATGATCTGATATCTGACAATGGAACACATGAGGGGGTCACACAGCAGCCTGCTCTTCCATTACTCAAGGGTGTTTTCATATGAAGGCATCATGATTCGATCATGGGCTCCATCCTAACAACCTAATATAATCCAATCACTTCTGAAAAGCCCCACTTCCAGATGCCAATGGTATCAAACCTTCATCCTCATCCACCAGCCATCAGCATTAATCCATTAACGTAAAATTTGGAGATTTAAACATCGATATGTTTTGAGGAAACCAAATCTGTTCAATCTATAACAACTGTTCGAGCAATAACTTAAAAGTACTGTTTCATGAAACGGTGCCAAAGACCACCAAAAAAATAGTATGCAATTTTGGCATTTTTAGGGAATGCAAAAAGTATCTGCCAGGACAGAAGTTGAAGAGTAGCCAATTACAAAGAGACAGCAGGAAACTTTTCTGAAGGGACGCAAATCATAGTTGTCTAATTACTTTACATGTATGTACATATATCAAAGCTTCATTTGTGTACATTTTGTTGTATGTCAGTTAAAGATCAGTGAAGTAGGGAAAGACAGAGACATTAATGTTGAGCAACAGAATGACCAAAACCAGAAGGTCCAGCGTCAGCTATCTTAACCTCTCTTTCTGATCTCCTGGGAGAAAGTTCCCAAGCCATGAAATAAGCATAGTGGCACACACTGTGCCCTTGTTCAGGAAGTCCACAGTTGTCCTGCAGTATTTGTGGCTGAGTGTTTATGTCCATTGATCCAGGGATGAAATGTTTGCAAGTGCTTTTGGCTTTAGCACTAAAATTCATTGGTACTGAATGCGCCATTCTGATCTTAATAAGAATAGTCAGCAGATTAAAGATTTAAAGTGGTCCTATTAAAGACACAATAAGTAGTAAGTAAATGGGCACACTCATAAAGAAGCCTTTTATCAGCTTTTGTGGGAGGCAATCTGACAAAATTCTAAATGCCTTTTCTATCCAACAATTTTACCTTTAGAAATGGACCATTCAGAAATACTTGAAGCACATAAAAAGAACATAATGGTCAATGCAGTATTTATAATGAAGGACAATGATAAATGATCCAAGTGTTCGTTGATAATATAAAGAAGAGGAGCAATAGGTAGCCATCACAGACACCATTGTTTTACCATATTTACTCACATGGAAGTTCCAAGTTATCATAAGCCTATAAATTTACAGCATACACAGCACCAGATTTGTTGTGAAATTGCTATAGGCATTCTATGGTTTGGATGTTGAATGCCTTACAGGAGTCATGTGTTAACTGACTCGTTCCTAGGGTGGCACTCTGGGGAGATGGTGGAATCATAAAGGGCAGCCGTGGGGAAGGTCTTTAGGTCACTGAGGCAATTCTAATGAGAGGGCTGTTACAGAAGCCCAAGCCTGGAGCCACCTAGTCCGTACCTGCTCCCTGGTTTGTGATACAGTTCTCCATAAGTGTTCTAAGACCTGCCATGGAGCCTTCATCTGAGCTTACACAATGCCATTCAGACTTTCATCTGCTAAAACTGTGAGCTAAGTACACCTCTCTTTCCTTGTAAGTAGCTTGTCTCAGCTCTTTCATTATAGCAGGGAAAAGGAAAAAGTGACTCATACAAGTGACTTATTTGCATTCATACTTTATGTGCATTAGAAAAAAAGTATTAAAGGATACACATCACACTGCTAATACTGGTTGCCTCCAGGGTCTTAGAGCAGTTTTTGTGAGCTCTGAATTTAGTGTTAATATCTTGGTAAATGTTATGAGAAGGAATACATTTCTTTTTAATAATTCAGGTAATACATAGGGCTGGTGTTGTGGTGTATCAGGTCATGCCACTGCTTGCTGTGTGGACATCCAACTTCAGAGCATCAGTGTGAGGCTTTGCTTGAGGAAAATGTCATGTTCAGAGCAACTAATTGGTTCCCTTTATTTTCTTGCCTTTTATTGGGACTATCCAAGGAATAAGCCTGGAAGATACACAGCTACTTGAGATGAACTATTACTATTTCTTTCCACCTAGATATAGGAACCAAAGGAGCTGCATTTCCTACTGTGTTGTCACTCTCATCACAGTGAAACAACAAAGCTGGCCTTCCTTCAGTCTGAATGTAACCCGACCCAGCATTTCCTCATTTTAGCATATTCCCATTTTAGGATCCCACCTCTCTAAACTGGAAGCTCAAATGGAGTGTTTTCTTTCAATTTTCCTTTTAGACCTATTGCATTCAAACTAAGTCAAGTTAATATGAAGTTCAAAGAGTGCTATCTCTGATGATACTTTAAGCAAAGGGATTGATGGCAACTGCAGCCTGCAGAGCCTTTCCAGCCTTCTGGAAAAGGATGAAATTCCTGTGGCTTAGGAGAGATCAGGAAAACAGGGTAGAGGGGTCACTCTACTGCAGCCCCAGATGTTTCTGGGCAGCTGTGGCAAGCTAGCCTCCCCTGGGCAGGCAGTAGGAACCTAGCCCCACAAGCAGGAAAGAAGAACTGGGTCCTCCGATTGGGGTCCAAGACTGGGTCACATTTCTTTGCCAGGAAACTGGCTGAAATTTACCTATTCCTTAATAGGTAAATAGGTAAAGATCTGCTGCAGCTGAGGTATTTGGGAAAAACAGACGAGGAACAGAGGGAACTTTTTCAGGGAGTGCAGAGGCCTCTCATTTCTGTTTCTTCACAGATCACAGCTTGGGACAGAGATGCCAAGGGTGGTCTTGAACTTTGCACAGATGCTGTTGGAACATGTGCAGAACTGGACACACACCTGCCAGAGGCTTAGACTGAGCCCCACCCTCCAGAATCGATGGGCTACTGGGAATAGGCCATTAGTCAGAGAATTTCACTGCACAATAATTTGGAATAAAGGAAAAACAAGAGCAAATTTCCTAAGAAACAGAGTAGCAGAATAGGACCAAACGAATTCCTGAGGGGCTTCATATTTTCCTGTGATGAGTAAGAAGGGCTACCTTGGAATTCCTTACACATCTCTCTGTGTTACACAGATCCAAATTTATCTTTTATTTTTTATCTTTAAAATGTACTTGAGAGATGGAGGCAGAGCAGACAGAATGCTCATTTTCCAGATGGCCACAACAGTTGGGCCTGGGCCAGGCCGAAGCCAGGAACTGGTAATACAATGCAGGTCTAGTCTGTGGAAGGCAGACATCCAGCTGCCTGAGTCAGCACCACAGCTTGCTAAGATCTGCATTAACAAGAAGTTGGGATATGGAGCTGGAGCTAAGTACAGAACCCAGGTGCGATGTGGTGGGACATGGGCATCTTAACTAATAGGCTAAACGCCTACCCTCTACAGAGAGAAAAATTTATTAGAAAAGATCTTAACTGAATTGATTATTTTACCTAACTTTCACTGGAGACTGTAAGTAAAACATTCGCTTTTGAGGGCTAGAGCTGTAGAATAACAAGATAATCTGTAACCTGTGATGCTGGCATCCCCAAAGTGCAACATTTTAAGCCTTGGCTGCTCCATTTCCGATCCAGCTCCTGGCTAATACACCTGGAAGAGCAGCAGGAGATGGTCCAAGTGCATGGGCCTCAGCACCCACATGGGAAATCTAGATGAAGCTCCTGGCTCCCGATTTTGGCCACGGACAAGCTGGCCATCTTGGCCATTCGGGGAATTACCAGCAAGGCCAGGTCTGTCTGCCTGTGTTCATCTCTTACCTAACCTCGCCCTCTATGTAGCTCTGCCTTTCAAATAAATAAATTTTTAAAAATTGCTTTCAATATAGACTGGAGTGAGGTGGGTTTTCTATATTTAATCCAGTCATATGATGGTGAGTTTAAACTACTGATAGAGTCTATGTTCCTCCTGGTATCTGAAAACTAAAGGATGTTTAAAATGCTCTTTTACTTCTCCACATTCTCTGTGGGCCATTTAAAGTTCCGAGATATAATTGTATCTTTGAAGTGCCTTTTTTTTTTTTTGGCCTTATACATTACATTTAATAATGCCAAGCTGAATTTATCAGAAAGCAAGTCACATGTGGACCAGCAAAAAAACCCAATAATAATAATAATAATAATAAAAGATTTCTCAGGATATAAAATCCAGTTGCTTGGTCTGATAGATTGGTCATGTATAACTTATTTCGTATTTTGCACCTAAGTATTTGATTTTTCTTTTTTTTTTTTCATTCTGCAATGTGTTCCATGGGACAATCTAAGAAATAATTAAGATTACAAACCAAAGGATCAGTAAGACTGGAACCGGAGGCAGGGGTTGGCTCAGTGGCTAATGTCACCATTTGAATTCAAGTTCTGGCTCCACTGCTGAATCAGCTTCCTGAGAATGCAAACCCTGAGAGCATGAGATACTTAAGCACTTTTTGTCTCTGTAATGCACATGGGAGAGCTGGATCGAGTTCCAGTCTCCTGGCTTAATCCAACCCACATGTGAATGTTTCAGAGCTCTGGGGATTAAACCAGTCGATGGAAAGTATCTCTCTCTCCCTGTCTCTCTCTCTGCCTTTCAAATAAAATGGGGGAATAAAACTAACTGCAACAAGAAAACCAGAGAGAGCTTTTTGCTTTAACGACTTCCAGAGTCAAACACTACATGAAAAGTTAACACATAATATATTTAAATAGAAGCATGTCAAAAAAAGTTCATGGAAAAAGGAATCAAAAGATTGGTTTATTCTGGTGATTAAATAGTTGTTGTGAAATCCAATCATAACTTTTCACAATCTTCATTCTCTTTTAAGCTTTTATTTATTGAAAAGAAGAGAGATAAAAGACAAAGAAAATTATCACCTACTAGTTCATTCACCAAATGCCAAAATGGTTAGGACTGACCAGGTCAAAACTGAGAGTAGGGTACATGATCTAGGTCTCCAGCAGGGTGACAAGGACTCAATCACTTGAGTCATCACTACTGCCCCTTAGCAGCTGCATTAAGCAGGAAGCTATAGTCAGGAGCCAGAACTGGGTATGGAACCCAGGACATGAACAACTTAACCACTAAGCCAAACACTCAAGACCCATAACATGCATCTTACATAAACTTTTTGAAGTCCCTGAATATGGCTTAAAAGGGGGAGGAGGTGCTGAGTGACTTTTACATGTAGCTACTTTAACATGTAGTTTCTTAATGCATATTTTCATTGAACAGAGAAATTTATTTCCTGCATCTCGCCTTCTCACCTACTAACTACCTTAGCATACTCGCAAAACATCTGTGAATCAGAAGTCCAAAGGGCTGATACAAGGAGAAACATTCGTATCCATATCATCTATGTGAAAATGGAATATCATTTAGCTTCCTCTTGCATAAGTTACACGCACCTGTATTCTCCTTTACAAGGATTTATTTATTTACTTAAAATGCAGAGTTGAGAGAGAAAGAGAGCATTTTCTACTGCTAATTTACTCCCCAAATGGCTGAAATGACTGGAGCTGGGCCAGTATGTAGCCTAGAACTAGGAGCTTCTTCCTAAAAGTCTCGCATATGGATGCGGGGGTCCAAGCACTTAGAACATACTCTTGCTTTCCTAGCTGTATTACTAGAGAACTGCATTGAAATGAAGCAGTCAAGATTTGAACCTACGTCTTTATTGGGTGCTAGCTCCACACACATCAGCTTTACCTATTTTGCCACAGCATTAGCCCCAAATGTTTTCAAATGAGTAGATCCTTCCCTTCCTCACTACTGTCCATCACACTGTCTTTGAAGACAAGAGGAAAAAAAAATTTCAAAACAACTGATTCTCCAGATGAGGAAACACACTGAGATGTGTAGAGAGAAAAAGAATTGGGAATTGACCAAAATGAATCCTGTGGATATTTTTAAACCAGGCATTGCCCCATGCTCCTCTTAGAGAAGTGATACAGCTCAACGACTGCTGTGTCTACTATCACTGTTCATTGTCGTGTGTTATTTCACAAGGAATAGACAAGTTTTTTTTTTAAAGATTTATTTTTATTATTTTTTCATTGGAAAGGCGGATATACAGAGAGGAGAGACAGAGAGGAAGATCTTCCATCCCATGAATCACTCCCCAAGTGAGCGCAACGGGTCGATACTATGCTGATCCGAAGCCAGGAGCCTCTTTCGGGTCTCCCACGCGGGTGCAGGTTCCCAAAGCTTTGGGCCATCCTCGACTGCTTTCCCAGGCCACAAGCAGGGAGCTGGAAGGGAAGCAGGGCTGCCGGGATTAGAACCGGCGCCCATATGGGATCTCGGTCATGCAAGGCGAGGACCTTTAACCACTTGCGCCACCGTGCCGGGCCCAGGAATAGACAAGTTTTAAATTGAGAATTTTTGGAAGGAAGGAAACAGTGGACTCACGAGACTATTAATCAGATTTGACCAATCACATTTTCATTGGACTTCAGATAAATGTCAGGGATTGAAAATGGTACTGATTTAATCATTTCTATGATGCTGGCCCTGCTAAGAGTCCACCAAAAACCAAGGCGCTACTCTGAGTGGAGGTAGGAGTCATGAAACAATATTTTCCTTATAATTCTATTTCTGGGCCAAATTATTTTCTCCAGTGGCAGATGTAATTTCAGAGACATTTTAGAAAAATGTTTGACTTTGCCCAGCTGCTTTAAAAATATGAGATTATGTGGAACCTCAATGTGGTTTCATTTGTATTTCCCTGACAGCTAGGGAGCCTGAACATTTTTTCATGTTTATTAGTGATTTGAATTTGTTCTTTTGAAAAATGCCTGTTCATTTCTTTCACCCATTTCTTCACAGGGTTGTTTGTTTTTTCTGTTGCTGAGTTTCTGAAGCTCTTTATAAATCCTGGATATTAGTCCTCTATTGGTTGTGTAGTGTGCAAAGATTTTCTCCAATTCTGTTGGTTACATCTTCACTTTGTTGATTACTTTCTTTGCTATACAGTAACTTTGTAGTTTGATGTATCATCATTTCTTTATTTTGGCTTTGTCTGCCTATGGTTTTGGTGACTTTTCTAAGAAATCTTTCCTTAATGCCCATATCTTGGAGAGTGCTTCCTATGTCTTCCTCTAATAGGTTGGTGGTGCCTGGGTGCAGGTTTGGGCCCTTAATACATTTAGAGTTGATTTTTGTATAAGGTGACAGGTAGGGGTCTTGCTTCTTACTTTTGCAGGCTGCTATCCAATTATCTCAACAACATTTGCTGAAGAGACCAAACGTATCCCTTGATTATTTTCAGATCTCTTGTCAAAGAGCAGTTGGCTGTACACGTACAGACTCCCTTCTGGAGTTTCTATTCTATTCCATTGGTGTTCTCTGTTTCTGTATCAGTACTAGACTTTTGTTGACCACTGCTCTGTAGTGTGTCTTCAGGTCTGGCATTCTGATTCCTCCATACTGAGGTTCCATCTAACTGCAGTGAGATTTGGGTACATTCAGAACTCTATAACAACACCGGCTGGCCTGGATGTGGGGAGAATGGTACCCTCCCTCACTGTTGGTGGGAGGGCAGGTTAATACAACCACAATGGAAGCCAGTATGAAGAGTGCTACATCCACATCCTGTATCACTGTGCTAGGCTCAGGTCTCAGCTCTATTCCCAATTCTTGCTAATGTACAAGAAGGGTCAGGAGCAATTGCTCAAGTACTTAACTTCCTGTAACCTACATAGAGGCCTGAACACAGTTCCTGGATTTAGACTTCAGCCTGAACTGGCCCTGGCTATTGTGGTTATTTGGGTGGTAAACCACCAGTTGGAATACCAGTTTTATCAATTTCTCTCCTTTCTTCCTTCTTTCCTTCTCTCTCTCTCCTGTGTGTGTGTGAAAAAAAATTTCAGGGTAGTGAACAGTTTCATAATTGAAATAATTTTTATAAAAAAAAATCTCCAAAGTGCTAGAAAACTTCAATTTTCTTCTATGCAGCAAGTACTTGCCTACCTGAAAACACTTTAGACTACGTTGATATTTGGACTGTTAAATTGTTAGGCCCGGTCCTGCTTCTCCAATCCTGCAGAGATCACTAGGAATCCACCACATGTTCATGGAAAATGCACAGTATAAAATAAATAAATAAATATATACCATGCACATTTTAAAGGCTTTTTGCTTCATAATACTCCTCTTTAAATTACATTTTCCATGAACTTTTTGATATGCCCTCAAAAACTACATTTTAATACCAGAAAAAAAAAAACCAGGAAAAACCACTCATTTCTGAATCTTTGGATATTTACCAGAACTTAAGAATTTTGTTTTTATATCATTCTATTTACTGTTTTAAATGTTTTCCTGCACATTTTCTGTCATTTCTCTTTAAAGCCAAATGAGATATTTAATTTAAAACCTTCATCAGTACCTATCATATAGTTTTTAGACTTTATTTTACAATGTGCCAAAGGCTGGGATATCTTAAGTTACAGTATACTTGGTGACAAAGTTAATTGAATCTAATTATAGTCCTCAAATGTTGAAAGCAAGTTCTTTCTTTAATCTGTTCCCATAAACTGCTCTTTAGAGTAAAAGCCTGTATCTGCTCCAGTGTTTCTAAAAGTTATGAAAGAAAATGAGCAAGCAACCCCTGGTGGCACTGAATCTTGGGTTTTTTTTTTTTTCTCTCTGTTTGAATCTGATATTTAAGACCCACCTGTCTGTATAAGCCCTCTTTCCTAGCCTTGGAGCCTTAGGCTTGGTGAGGTTGGCAGGAGGCAACCAGGAGGAAGAAGAAGTGGGGGCCTAAGGACAGAGCAGCTGCTGACTCACTTGCCCACTGCAGCAAGAACTGCAAACCAAAATGGAAGCTTTAATTCATTTTCTTAAGATACAAAGGCTTCCCCTTGTGGAAGCCGGACAGCATGATTACAGAGCAGGAGGGAGGAGCAGGGAAGAGAGAGCCTAAGGGGAGATTGGCTTCGGTTACATGCACAGAAACTGTGCAGGTAGCCATGTAAGGAAACAGTGGTTTCTGAAGAAAAACTACCATGAATCAAATTGATGTCTTCTATTGTGGTAGTCTTAAGGGTTCCCATGCTTTCCAAAATGCCCCTGCAGGTCCAGACAAGATGTGTAGATACTACTTTCCTGCTCCTCGCAGCAAAGTCTAAACACAAATCCTTGTGGGTGAGGTGTAGACACACCCAAGAGGATTCAGAGGACACTGGATGGCAAAAAGAGGAAGATGAGCTGGTTAGAGACAACAGAACCACAGGAACATCCCAGTGACAGGGTGCCTTTCAGCCGCTGATCACAGCCACAGATGAAGGCTGTGAAGGCCCTGTGTTTCCAGATCTCTGGTCTGGCATCTAAGGTAGCCCAGGTGGGCTCATTTCCCTTAGGTCTCACAGAAGTCCCATCAACACAACCAGGCTGTCAGCAGTGCTAGCAAGGGTGTCTGCCTTCTGAGCCTGGCTAAGAAGCGGCTGTAAATCAGTGACTCTGGAAAGTACACTCCTTATTTACCAGGCCTAAGATTCCCTTCTTCCAATGAGAGATAGCATGAGGCCAGTAGGCCACCCCAACCCAAGGGTCTTGCCACCTCAAGGCTCCACCTGAAAGGGGTTCTCGTGGCTGCCTCCACAAGGGCATCCGGATGTGCTACCCAGAGACTCAGACTCCCAGGCAACACCAGCAGGATCCCAGAAGGGCCCCCAAAAAGCCAAGCAGCTCAAGAGTACCACAGTCTCTGAGAATACACTTGTCATCAGAAACACAACCCTCAAATAACGCTAGGACCTTACTCATAAACTCAACTGGAATATCTGCCTACTAAAATGAAAAAGACTAAATAGGATTCTGATTCTGCTAACATATTAGTTAAGTACTCAGAATAAAACGAAAAACCATCCATTATATCAAAAGACCGAGGAAAAATCACAACTTGATTAAGAAATGATAACCAAATGATACTCACATACTAATGATAGAATTATTGACAAGGATTTTTAAGTTGATAGTGCAAAGTCATTAAAAAATCTTCAGAAACAGTCAAGAAGAACCAGAAAATCTCAAAGAGCTAGATATTATGAAACAAAAAAATAGAAATTAATAAAGTAAAAAAAAAATAATAATGTTTGGTAAGTTCAAACCTGAGGTGAAGATGACAGAGAATTGGTGAACCTAAGGATGGATCAACAGCATTACAGCATTTACTCAGACAGCCCAACAAAAAGTAGACAGGTTACAACAAAAAACAAAGCCTCAGGTACTTGTGACACAAGAACAAAATATCCAACGTTCATATCTCTGGAGTTTAGAAGAGAAAAAAAGAGTGGATTTGAAATAGTATTAGGAAAAACTATAGTTTGATATTTTCCAATATGGCACAAAATATAAACGCACAAATTGGAAGCACTTTCAAAGCCTGATTAAGTAAGCAAGATAGCATCAACTACTTACTACTACTCATTTAGCCTTACCTTAGATCAATCTACACCAGATTTCTGGGACTAAAGAAGCTATATGAAAGTGGGCTGCTCATGAGCTTACCATGATACCCTACTCCAAGTCTGCATAAGTGGTCCAATGATAATTTCCCTATGGAATGTACAGATGCATTATGTTTTATAAATAAATATGAACGTCTTCATTTTACCACAAACATTATTAAATGGTCTCAATTTTTTTTATCAGATTCAACACAGGGGTTGAGAATATTTTGTTTCCTTCAACAACCTGTGTTTCATAGCAAGAAAATAATTATTTTTCCTGGATGAAAGCATACAGCATCATGTGGAAAGGAGCAGTTAAATGCATGGGCATTGGTGTCAGACATACCTGGGCTATATCAAGTTTCAGTTCCTGTAACCTACTGGCTGAGTGTCCTGGCATAGTAAGTTGGGCCTCAGTTTCCTTATTTGTAAAAGTGATATGGTAATAACTACTTTGTAAAATTACTTGTAATGACCAAAGGAAATTAATACATCATTGCTTGACATGCAAAAGCACCATATTGGCTATTATAATCCAAGGGCTTGCTTGTTTTTTGTCATAAACTTTGTTATCACAAATAGCAATAGTTTGTGAAACAAAATGAAGCATTTCAAGAAATCAGATAAGCGAGGTTATGGAAGAAAAATTTGATAGACATGAGAAATGCTACCTGTGGAACAATTTTGTGTTTAGAATTGGGACATGGCAATCTAGCACATGATCAACTAATGTTTCAATGAATGTTCTACTTTCTGTCTTCTTTGCTAGGAGAGTGTTAACCTTGTCCACACACTATGTATTCTATGAAACAATAAAATCTTTCTGCTCTGTATACTAAAACTCTAATGATTTCCTTAAAAAAAAAAAACCTCATTTAAGCCAATTTTTTTTTCATTAGTAGAAAATTTATGAGCGAAGATATGTATTCATTAAGAATACCATCTCTACTATTTTAACTTGTGCTAGAAATACAACCTTATCTTTTTTGGCTTATTAGTATCAACCCAAGATAGGCCAGAATGGTCATCTAAAAACTAATCTAATGAAAGTACACATTCCAATCGTTCCATGTTGCATTTTTTTCATATTTAAATTGAGTTTGACCCTTTAAGCCAGGAAAATAAAATGTCTCTCAGCAACGCAACTATTAAAGTTGATAACTAGTAATCAAAGTACTTTAAAAACACCTAGTTTTTTTTCTAGGTCTCCTTTATGAGAAAAAATTTTAAGTTAAAATGCTCTGTAACATGAAGTGTGAAAACATATTCAGCAAAACAAAACATGAGAAACATATCCTGTATTGCATACAAAGTGTATATTTTATGTGATATTTCTGTGGTAATATTACAGGTAACTTAAGGGGCAACATAGTACCCCCTCCAAAAAAAAAAAAAGCTTAAAAATCATGACACAAGAATTCCTTCACTGATGAAGAATGAATTCAGACTGTTTTACCTTTGTAATTTTCAGAAGGCCAGAATTGAGAATAATGGCTGGTGTTGTGGCACAATGATTTAAGCTGCCACCTACAAGGCAAGCATCTCCTATAAGAGCAAGTTTGAATTCCTGCTGCTGAGCTTCCCTGCCAGCTCCCTGCTAACCCAGCTGGGAAGGAAGGGGAGGATGGTCCAGTCACATGTGTGCCTCCAGCCACCTGTGAGACTCAGATGGAGGTTCTGGCTCCTGCTTTTAAGCCATCCCAATTCTACTACTGTAGCTGCTTGGGGAGTGAATCAGTGGATGGAAGATCTCCAGATGTTTTTCTAGCTCTCTTTCTCTGCCAGTCTGCTATTCACATAAGCTATATATATATGTATTCACACATACACACACACATATATATATATTCACACATATATACATATACACACATATATATATTTTTAAAAAAATACTACAGAAAATAGAGGCTAAGGAACCTTTCTATTCCAAATAGATCAGTTCCTTATCAATTGTTTCTTTATTCTTGAGAAATACCTAAGCAGTGCATTTTTCTTGTTTTCTTCTTTTTCTTCCTTAAGCATATTTTAGGGATAATTACCCTTTAAAGAAAAGAATAAATTTGCCTTCACTTTAAATACCTAAACATTTAGAAATACTTCTTAATGTATTTTAAGTCATTTGTGCTTTTTAAGAATTTTAAGACACTTAAAGGACTTTAAAATATTTTTAATGCTTAATCAAATATAATAAATTATTGTCTGGATTGCTATATTAAAATATAAATACTATTAAAATTAGTGCCTTATCACAACTTTGAAATAAGCGCAAAGGGAAATGCAAAGTAGAATAGTCATGTCAAAGACTAAACACATTTTGATAACCACATTGAATGAATCATTACTCTCCCAGAGACAGGTTCATTAGGCAATGGGGTTAAATGTGCTTTTTCTGCTGTGGATCAAAAGCTCCCTGACATGAACACAATTTCCCCAAATCCTTATAAATCCAAAGTGACTGCTCCCCCCAGGAGTATTGGGAAGCATCGTGTTGAAAGAGGGGACAGGTGTGACCCCATCTTTTCAGAGTTGGTGTATTCACCCACTCAGAAAAGTTCAAGGAATCTCCAGTCTGCGTTTCAGAAAGGACAAGAAAACTGCTTCCATCAGCACAAGTAAACTTTGTATAACTTGGATTCCTTCCCAAATTATTCCCATATTGCCATCAGCTTGTGCTTTTCAGTTGAGATCTGGATTAAACAAGTACAACATACACACACAGAGTCGGATACTTGTTTTCAGGATTCAGGTAGTAGAGGGGCTAGAAGACGGTACTGTTGTCTACTGGCCCACTGTCTTCCACTGTCTTCTATGCAGACAGAGGAGTGGAAAGCAGTGAAGCAGGTCACAGAAGACTAGGGAAGAGAGCCAGGAAGGCACAGGAGCCGGGTGGCAGCAGAGGGATACAGCACAACTCTGGGTACCTCACAGCAGAACAACAACAACAAAAAAACACAGCTTCTTTCCAACATCCCTATTTTTGAGCACCCCTAAAGCCAGGTATTTGGGCCGTGACCCTTCCCCAACAAAGGTGACTGATGATTTCACACCACAGAAGCCTGTAACTTGGAAACTTGAACACTGCCAGGAATCTCCAGCCAGCAAAAGCAGTTCTGACCCAGAGATGACGAAAACTGCAAAGGAAATCTCTTGCCCCTGAATGGCAGCTTGGAGGTTTGGAGAGACATACAGGAGGAATTGGGGGGCAAAGAGCTTTTTGCTGGACAGAGTTCTCATCGAACTGTTCTTACCTCTAGAAGCAAAGAGAGATATGAGGAAAAATTAAATAGGTTTCTCCTTTCATAGTAAAACTCATCTTCAGAAAAAAAGTTGTTTATAGTTTTGTAAGTTTATTAAGGGAACCCAGGTTTGGATTTTTATACTTTTAGCAACAACAGAAGCTGCTATGATCTAAATTCAAATCAAGTGTTAAAATGCACCCTGAAGTCTCTTGCTGAAGATTAGCATCTCAACGTCAGTGGAGTCATTTTACTCAAAGTGTCCAGGAAGCCAGGCTAGAGAGAGGGACCATTCTGAACATCCCCAGCCACTCTGCTCTTCCTTCTGCACCCAACAGGTGAAAAGAACCCCTTTCGCTTCACAGGATACTCATCTTGCCTCTGCAGGAACTGTCTCAGTGAGCAGAAGCTCTGACTCCAGCTGGACCCAGCAACAGGTCAAGCTGAGGAAGGTCAGAGATGCAGCCTCAGGAAGCCCTGGCAGAGGAACAAGGCAAGGAAGCTAAGAGGCACTGAGTGAGAACACCAAGGCAGATGCTTGGCATTTTCTCTTCTGCATAGCTTACAAAGTAGGTTCCTCTGTGCTTTTTTTCCCAGACCAAGAAACTAGAGTCGAAATCAATTGACTTGCCAAGCTATCATTAAAATCCAGGTTTGTTCACACTGGTCTCCCAGTATATTCCTGGATCGAGAAATTCGGTTAAAAACAGGTGTCATCTATTTATATATCTATGTATCCATTTACATGTCCAATCTAAATATCCATGTCCATCCTCTTTTTTATCCAATCCATGCAACACATTTGTATATCTGCCACCGATTACACTTTATATACAATCTATTTCCACTGATATCTATCCATGTATCTATCTACATTCATGCAACCAAGATGTTGAAGGTGCCTGGCACCAAAGGCATTATTCAATCAGACCATAATAAATGTAAATATAAATTCTTTTAAGAACAGATGTCAAGTTTTTCAAGTATTCTAGTAGACAAGTAAGTGAGTGGACTTTCATTTTTTAAACCCCACAAAAATGCTCTTTCTAAAGTGTATGATCATAGTTGTCAGCTTTCACTGAGGAATAAGAAATGGCTATTGGGGTTACTGGGATGCTCATACTGTAAAGAATGTTGACCTCTCCGGTATATCATATGATGGCCAATGCGTCTAACACAGATGAAGACCCACCAAAAAAATATCTTTTGGCCTCAGTACTTAGGAGGGCTCTTTCTCCTCAACTTACCTTATAGCCACTAAAACATGAACTCAGTTGTGCAGTAATTTCTACAAAAAAAAAAAGATCCCTTTTCCTTATTCTATATTACATTTTTTTGCAGCTATTTTTTTCCCTTTCCCTTCTTTTTTCCTTACTTTTCATTCAACTTTGTCCTCTGAACTCTATGCATCTTTTTAAGCTGCCTTAAATCTGTGTATTACACAAGGTTAGGGATAAATAAACACAGGCATGTTTCCTGCTCATGTCTGTAAGACTATTTATGTGACACTGTTTGGACATAAAAATCACCCCACATGAATCAGAACAGCATGTCTCCTATAGACCAAAAAGAAGAAAACAAAGTTTCATCTCTGTTTCAACAGGAACATACAAACAGTCTTAAGATCTATCACCCCACAAGCCATTCTACAGACACTCAGACACTTATCTGCGGGGTCACAATTACAGCAGGATTACATGTGTCCAGGCCTCTGTGGTCTGGAATAAGACTTGCAGCCATCCTGGAGGGGAGTGGACAAAAAGAACCATGAGGCTAAATGTGGTATGTGAAAAACCACAGGGGATCAGCGAAGTGAAATGAGGCAAAGGGTCAAGAGATAAGAGGATCAAAAAACAGCAATATCTTCCCCAGCCAACAAAATACAAACATTCAAGGAGGATGAGTTATAGGACACATATTTTTTTAAAAAAAAATGAAGACAAATATTTCTGGTGCTAATATATCTTTTAAAAACAGATTTAAATACATACCATTCCATCTTTTAATCTTCAACCTAACAGCATTAATTCCTCTAAAAAGCAACTGTTTCCTTCACCTGTACTCAAAACACACAGGCCATTTGTGGTGGACATAACTAAGGTGACCCCACAAGGAGTCGTACCCTGTGCCATTTGCCAGCAGAACTTGTAGCTTGTTTCCAATAGTGAAGTATCAATCTCCTCCCATCGTTTCTTTTCTATGCTTCTTACCACCCCTCTTTCTTTGATTTCTATTGTTGACTTTGAAGAAGCAACCTACTATAAATTCTATAGCAAAAAGGAAATGAATTCTGCCAACAACCTCTATGCACTTGGAAGCAGATCCTTCCTGGTCATGGCTACAGAGAGTGCAGCCCAGACAACACATTCATTTCAAGCTGTAAGACATTGAGCACTGAACTAAGGTGTGCCTGGACTCGCTCGCTCACTCTCTCTGGTTCTCTCCCCCTCTCTCTCCTCTTTCCTCTTTTTCTTCCCTTCCTTCCTCCTTCCCCCATCTCTTTGGTTCATTTTTTAATTGCTCCAATCAACTCACCTAAGACACGGTAGGAATTCTACCTGATCTATTTCAGTTGGGAGAGGAAAGAAAGTGAGAAAAGAGCTCCCATCAGCTGAATCACAACCCAGATACCCATAATGGCACAGGTCCAGCTGTTTTGAAAGCAAGGAACTCAGTCCAGGTCTCCCTTGTAGGTGGTGGAAACTCAATTCCTTACCATCTCCCCTGATTCCCAGAGTCTGAATGATTCGGAAACTTCAGTCAGGGATGCAATAGCTTAACCACCTGGCCAAATGCCTGCCCCAAATGACTGGACTTCTAGCTCTCAAAAGCCATGAGAAAACAAATGGATGTTTTTAGAATCACTAAACTTTTGACAATTCGGACATAAAACAGAAAACCCACGCATCATCTGAAGAGAGAAACCAATTTATATGAGAACTGACTTACAATATCAACCAAACGGAAAAACAATGTAATGGAAACTTCAGACCCCTTTCTTAACTTCCTGCATCACACTTGGTCAAGCTCTCCCCCATTAGATTAAAGCTGCTACCACCTTGAGCATGATGCTGAACACTTGGCACGTAGTGTCATCCCTGGGGATTTGGTACTGGATTGCTCAAGGAAACCTGCCTTGAATAGGCCAGGGAATGTTTAACCTGGCCAGCCTGTGCCTTTCACAATTTCCTAGTCAGTCACCAGAAAGTCAAACACCACTTTTAGAATATTCCAGTGACTCAGCACTGGGACAAACTCAAATCATTGTTACAGTGACTCTTGACAGGACCTTCTACCCCAAAGCTACGTGACTGTTCTCCCCTCACCTATTATTTGGGCATGAAAAACACCAAACAAGCCCAGAAGCAGCAAACACCCTAATCCTCTGAGGAAGAGACCAAGTCTTATTTCCATTTCAACTTTGAGATCCAAACACAGATGTTAGCCACACTCGTCAGTGGAGGCTCCATTCCATAATAGCATGTTCTCTCTGCTCTGCATAAAATTATACCCTGATGATGTATTTCCACACCACTGTGACCAGAGAGGGTTAGGGGGCAGCTGTTCTAGCATGGATGAAAAGAGTTAGGCTTGTGAACATGGGGGAGAAAGAGAAGAGGGAAGGGAAACACATTTTTTTCTGAAATATTTTCCTATGAATTGGAACTCACAAGTTCTTTAATTACACTTGTTTGAGCAATGAATGCAGTGCATGAGATATGTAGTTGAACTAAGGCCAACAATTTTTTTTCTTTTGAAATTATGTCTAACAACAAATCACTGGCAATTTTCATTCAATTGGTGTGATTCTTACGTACTAGTTAAAACCACTGCAACACTGACATGCGCAGGAGAGAGCAGAAACAACCATTTTTTCCTCTCAGAAAAATCAAAGAAGAGAGGAATCATTTTTCTTTGCCTTCCTTTTTTCATCTTTTTTTTTTTAAACTTTTGAAATGTGGAAAGCAACCACAGAGCAAGTAAGTAAGTCGTGGTATTTACCGCTAAAGTTACAGATACTGTGTTAAGATGTGGGTCCTGCAAATAGTGAATTACTGTCAGCAATTCATGGTCTCTCTGAGCCTGTTTTATGATCTGAAAAAATGCACAAAATAATATCTGCTCTATAACATCTACATTGACATGAAAGTCATGGGATTATTTAAATCCACGAGGATTTTTTAGTACCAGCCAAATGTGATATGTCTTCATTTTAAAGTTAATGGTTTCTCTCATAAACTAGCAAAGATAAATACTGAATTTTTTAAGAGAATAGTTGGTAATTTTATTTCCAGTAAGACTATTTAAGAAGTAAATTTCAAAGTTACTGTCGGGATAAAGTAACAGTAACATTTAATATTTACTAAGTGCTTACTCCTGGGCGGGCACAGGGCTCAGTGACACCATTCCTGCTATTGCACTTGGCACTCACATGAAGGAAAGCCAGTTATTCTCACCATTACCCAGATGAGAAATGGGAGGTTTCAGGAAATGAAGAAACAGAAAAGCCAGGAGAGAAATCAGGCAATCTAATCCAGAGCACCATCAACTGCTCAGCTGTTTTCAAGCACATTATTTGAGCTGACACTCCAAGAACATGTGAGATGTGACCTTGGCAAACAGTGACCCTGGCGAGCCAGGAGGCCTAGTGTGGAGGGCATGCCCACCCACATCACAGCCAGCCCACCACAGTTGGAGAGCTGAAGGCAAGCCACATCGCAGACATGTCGCTGAGACAGCCTCTCACGGGATCCATACTCCCTGGAGCTGTGAACTCAACAGATCCTATAGGATTGAAGACCTATCCGCTGACCTCCAGCCAACTATCAAGCCATACCACCAGGGTGGCAGGGCTGCCTGTGGGACTGTAAGGGTACAGAGTAACTTCAGAAACTGCTACTGCCTAATGACCCGTGGCAGACAGTGGAGGGTTGTCCAAGCAGCCTGGGTATGCACATGGGATATTTGGCCAGAGTTCCTAGTCCCTGGCTTCAACATGCTCCAGACCCTGTCATTTGAGGAGTTAAGCAGTGGAAAAAAGATTTTTCTCTCTCTCTTTCTCTCTCTTTCTCTGGAACTCTGATCTTCAAATAAATCTTTAAGAAAGGAAGGAAGGGAGGAAGAGAGGCGCGAAGGGAAAGAGGAAGGAAGGAAGAAAAGGAGAGAGGGAGGGAGGGAGGAAGAGTGGGAGGAAAGGAAGGGAGGAAGGAAGGATGGAAGGGAAGGAAAGAAGGAAAGATTGTAGGAGGTAGAGAGGCAGAAATTGTTACTGAAATTGTTTGATAGTGACCAAACAGCCTTGTGCAAACTAACACATACAGGTATAACTTTCAAAAAGGCAAAATAGGAACTAGGAGGAGTCAGCAAGTCAAAAGAGAATGAAATCCATGTAAAGCCAGGAACCAGGAATACCTAGTACGGTCCTGGTTCCCAAATTGTGATCACAGGCACCTTGGGGTGCTACAGGGGACTTCAATTTGAGGGAAACAGTGACATATGACATCTGTCAGATACTCTTTAATCTTAAGGCACTTTACAGATTCAGCATTAGATGGCATTGCATTTCCTCGTATCACATCATTCCTTTACACTATGATATCTATGGGAATGAAAACACGGTATTGCAACAAACTTGGCATGCAACAGGGAATGAGTATGGCAGCGTCCTACCCAAGGTCAAGCTCCGAGAAGACACACATCTTAGTCATTCACAGACTGGATAAAAACCAATCTTCATTTTACTTTATGCAGTTATTTTGCTTTGTCTTGCAAAATGGCTGCCAATCCATGGGAATGACATACTCATTAAATGAATTTATCTGCTTAAATAAATAGAATCATTGAGTATCTCTTTTGGCCTAGAGGTACTATGAAAAAAATTACTCAGACGGCAGTAAGAGTGAACTGAGCAATTAAAGGAGCGTTGACTAGGAATCACAATTTTTAGGGAAGCCACAGAACGGAGGACATGAGTAAGCTGCTCAAGGAGTAAGTCAGCCTGTCTGCTTTCAATCTTCCAGAACCCTTTGACATGGCAGCACTGTCCAATCCAAGTGGGACTTGTACCACTGAGTCCCAGAAGTGACATGGGTTTTAACTCTTCTTAGGCAACCCTTTCCCACAACGTATTGAAGGACCACTTTCTTAGACTTGATAATGTTTACGCTCATGAATAAAAATAATTTCAATGGCTATGATGAAGCACATGAAGAAAAAAAGTCATCCTATATATTTCCACGTATGTGACAAAATGCTCTCATGTACTTGTTGCAACAACAGCCACTGGTACAAAATTTCTGAAGGACATTAAGCAATAAATGACAACAATTCTTAGTTTCAGTGAGGAGAGTATAATTTTGTATTAGATAATATTTATCTCAATGTTATTTGTGGTAGAGACAGAACACAAGAGAATTTAAATTCCTAGGTACATTAACAGGATGTCAGACTGGAAATAGAGTAGCCAGCACTAGATCTGGTGCCCTGATAGGATATGACTAGATTGCAGGAAGAAACCCAAATTACTATCTCAAGCTTCTAACTTTTTTTCCCCTTATTTCTCAAAGGTGATACATTTCCTGGTAGTCAAAAAATATTATTTAGTAAAGAGTAAATTTAGTCTAACATAACACTTCATTTTTTAAATCCTTCATCTTCAAACCTATATATCATCTATACTTCAACACCCAAGTCAAAATCACATGTATATAAAGTTTTCTTGATTCTACTACTGGACTACTCATTTCTTGCCTTTCCTAAGAATGACCTATATGCATATAGAATCTTTCTCACAGCCTATGGATACTGGGATGAGACTGCCATATTTACTTTATACTTATATGTACTATAGACTTACTCCCATTGCATATAGTTTCCATCATATTTGTAACTGGTCAGGGATTATACATTATGGCATTTGTTTTACAAACACACAATAGGCAATATATATAAGAATGTCACTTAAACTCAATTAGTTTACACATAATTGCAGTTTTCTTGTTGCCACCAAGAGTAAAAACTAGATCCACAAGGTGACATCTAAAAATAATCTGTTCTCTGGAGAGATACTTTTGTCCTTGATACGCAAAAGTTTTGAACAATGACAACCCATGTCACCGCCACTGTTCACACCATTCAAGCCTGGCTATACAAGGTTTCATAAATGCCAGGATCTAATTGTCTCATCCCAGTACCAAATTCCAGTTCCTCTCCCAATTCTACCTAGCTGATAATGCACAAGTGATGCCTCACATATCCGGGTCTCAGCCAACCACACGGGAGGCCTGGAATGAGTTCCAAGCTCCTAATGATATCCTGGGTCTGGTTCAGCATTGGTTATTATGTGTCTTTGTGGAGTGAAATAATGAAATAATGAATCCAAGAGCTTCTTTTCTCTGGGTCTCTGTTTCTGTGTCTTCCCCTTTGCTTTTCAAACATGTGAACCTGCAACCCAATCCTGGTCTCTGATGTGTTTGGCAGGTATCCAGATACAGGAGTTACAACCTGCTACCTCTTAGCATATGCAATAACCTGAAGCTAGAGTCTCAGCCTAAACCAAATCCAGGCACTGTGACCAGGGATGCAAGCATCCTAGGTGCCAAATCCTGAAAAATAACATAAAATTACACGTCTGTTCAAGCATTCTTTGAAAAGCTATAATTTCTTGATAGATAATACATTTTAAAATGTTTATTATATTCTCAATCTAACTGAAGTTACAATTATATTTCCAATGTAGTTGAGATTAAATTTCAATGTAAAAGATGACATTTTCCTAGGGTTCCATATAACTAGCATGAGTATTTCAAATATTTTGACAGGAAACACCCTTTAGTAGTATGAAAAATCGAGGCTTCCTTTGGTAGTATACTCTTTAAGAGCCAAAGATCCAATGTTAGGGATTTAGTGCTTCTTCCTTAACTCTCATCATTTCCCCTACAAAGCAGGTATATAAATCTATATGCATAGGACAGTCACAGGTACTTATTGCTTAAATGGTACCAAAAATGAGTCATTTTCACCAGTAAAAGTGAAAAAAAAGTAAACAGTTTAAAATTGAGGCAGGACAGGTAATTTAAACCAGAAACTCCAGCACTGCTCTCTGGGAGGTACGTGTGAAGTCCTGAGCCAACACGAAGATTCTACTTGAGAAAATCTGGGCTGGGACCCAAACACTGCATCCCAGGTGATTCAGATGCAGGTGGTCATTGGACCACACTTAGAGAAGTGTGATTCTGACGTATTCTGGGTACAGACGAGGAAACTTCTGTTAAATTTAAGTAGATTGCCCAAAGTCACATCGACTGCTAAGTGGCAAATCTCAAGTTAGCATACAGGGAATGCCTTTGCAACCACACTACATCACATGCCCTCCTTTCTAATTTCCATCACTGCTCTGCACTTGGCAGCTGCAAACACATTTATAGCCTACCTTTGAGTGACACCTCTGAAAGCACGAGTTTCCACACGCATCATCAAACATGATCTTTGCAAAAATATATTTTCTGTATTTGGCCGATGAAGAGATAGATAAGAGAGATTATGATTCTTGCTCAAAACCATAACAAATTTGGAACAAGGTAGAATTTAGTCAGTCTTGAATATTAATATACTCTCAGTGGTATTAATAATTATCATTATTTCTTAAAGAAGCTCAATTCTAAAAATACTGACCTAGAAAATGTTAATTAAAAGTTGATAGAAACAAATTACACAAAACAATGATTATTTCATACTAAAATTTAAAGAAGAACCAAATCTTCTGAATGAAGCGTAGCTATAAAATAAGGTCAAGCATAAGTATATGAAAGAAAAATGAAAATTTACAATAATATCTGTGTACCTGCTATTCATGTTCAGCAAATTAACCAATAGTAAGGTCTTTATTTTATAATTCATACAAAAGGATTTGATTTTCAAGAAAATTTCAACTAAAAATTTTAATAGGCTGGAAATATTTGAACTATAGAATACATTAAATTGTTGAAGAGCTTAAGATAAATTAATAGCAATGCTCTAGGAAATATCTTCAACAAAAATTGATGATGCTAACTAACATAGTTCTAATTTAACTGTCAACTTGTTTAGAATCTAATCAAAACACAGGCTCAAAATGTCTCATGATCTCAAAGAACTCCTTAGAAACAAAGCTACACACAACATATTAAAATTATAAATCAATAACTGATGGGGGATAATACACTAAATATAAATAGAACCACAGCAAATGATTTAATATGTGATATGATAGAGATCAATATATAAATGAATATATTGTCTCTTCCTATTTCTAATTTTGATTTTTTAAAATACATCAATGTGTTATTTAAAGAACAGAGATCTTGCTTCAAAAGTGGTAAAAGTAATTCATGTTGAACTAAAATATTAGAAAGATCCATTATAGAATTATCTCACTTCTATGATGTAATATTACAGGGAAGACTTGCTAAATAAATTTGCTTTCTACAGCATTTTCTTATACTCTGGATAAATTATTTTTGTGTGTTGTTGGTTGTAAACACACTTTAGAATACATGCAGAGTGCCACAGCAATTGAGTTTTTAGTTAAAATCTCACTTCTCTCCTAAAATATTAGAAATTGCCAACTTAAATAAAGCTGGTGCTCTAAGCTCTACAACTTTTTGTTTATTTGACCATTTAATCACCACACACACATACAACTTAAGGATGTTTAAGTACAATCTCTCGGTTTAGCTCAGAAACTGATTCCAACTCCTTGATTTATAGCTGGCTTTTCCTTTGGAATTGGGCCAATACACAAAGGAACATTCCCGTGCACCAAGTGCTTAGCGAGGTTAGCAAGCAAAGGTTAGCAGCAGAAAATGGTGACACACGAACAGACTACAGCAAAAGTTTCTCCACTTTTCATTAGCCTCGTCAGTAGGTCCTTTAAGGCTATGTTCCTAAGTGGCTACCTTCTCTCTCCCACGAGAAAGGAAAAGAACGCAAGCCAATGAATCCATGCCTACCACATAAAGAGAAGCTTTCTGAAGTGCAGAAATACTCATGCAGAATGAACTCATGGAAAACCCAACTTAAAATGTGGTATTCTGTGTGTCAACAAAAGTCTACTTGGGCAGGATAAATAGAAGCAGCCATGACTTTCCAGTCTCCCAATGCCAAATTCAATCCCACTTTTTCAAAAAGACCCTGTTACTGGTGTGTCACCCTACAAGAACTTCATATTTGCTTTGGATCTTTATAATAACTCCTCTATTGCAGGAGGAGACCTGCCAGGGTTTAAATCAAGCCATGACAACGTTGAGTCTAGACACTATCATTTCAAATATATTAATAAAATGTAGCTTCTTAGAGGCACAAGTCTTTAGTTTAAACCTCAAAGTAAAATAGCAACAATATAAACATGCAGAGGAAAAAGTCCTTTGCATGAAAAAAAAATCAAAATGATATTTTTTGAAGAGTATAATCAAGAATGTGTAAAAGAAGAGAATACTTTAGGGGCCTGGTGTGGTGGCCTAGTGGATAAAGTCCTCTCCTTGAATGTACCAGGATCCCATATGGGTGCCAGTTCTAATCCCAGTAGCCCAGCTTCCCAACTACCTTCCTACTTGGGAAAGCAGTTGAGGAGGGCCCAAAGCCTTGGGATCCTGCACCCATGTGGGAGTCCTGGAAGAAGCCCTTGGCTCCTGGCTTCAGATTGGCTCAGCTCCGACCATTGCAGCCGCTTGGGTAGTGAATCAACGGATGAAAATTCTTCCTCCCCATCTCTCCTCCTATCTGTATATCTGCCTTTCCAATAAAAATAAATAAACCTTTTTTTTTAAAAAAAAAGAAGAGAATACTGCAGTTTTGACATGGAAGTAAACAACATGACCTGCCTAGAAACAAACATAATTGTTCAGAATCAAATATAACATCGATATATTGGATGTAACCCCTTATTTCCAGAGAATGCAAAACAAAAATTCAACATTAAATAAAATCATGCTATAAATTAATTCCTAATGAGGGAAACAATAAAGAAAATCTACACAACAGACTGTTGATTGCCATCTCAACTGCTTTATTTTCCAGCTAATGCAATGTACAAATGTGTCTATTAGAGATGCCAGATAAAACACAGGACTTCAAGTTAAACTTGAATTTCAGATAAACAAAAAATTCCGTTGTTGAGGACAAATATGTCCTACATGATTATTTTTTATTTGGTAAGTCTGGCAGTTTGCCCATGAATGTTTTCCATGTAAATTCTTACTTAATCCATGTGTATCAGGGCATCAGAAACGATGCACAGAGTCTCAAAGAATGCAAACCCTGAAAATAGCACTGTACATTTGTAAACGTAGCAGCTGTCTTTGAATTCTACTGCTGGAACAACAACAAATATCAACTGCAGGCATTCTCAAATCTTCCTATCCAGCAGACTGTGGGACGCTGTAGAAAGTTATACAACCCAGCATGCTATAGGTGTGGGTGTCAACTTTTCCTAGCCATCAACTTTGAGGTCCTGAACACATTTATGTCACTATACAATCCTAGTTCCTTTCCACAGAATGCCAGTTTATGATGCAAACAGTCATTCAAAAAAAATGTACTTTATAACCAGTGTAATGATATTGATCTGCCTCCTTCAGCCAATTTAATAATGCATGTATTATACCATTACATGATGCAGTGAAGCATTTATAAGCAAATGCAACAGACAATTCTAGAAGCTTCCCATGCCACCTCTGGGAATTTACTGGAGATCTGCACGCCTAATAAGGGTTACTGTGACATCTAAGTGGCATAATAAGTGCAATATCAGGAAAGGAACTAAATAGTCTGTCAATTCAGAGTATAAATAATATCCAATGAAAATAATCCCTTTACCCGAGATCATTTAGCAGCATCAACTTAGATTAATTCCAGTATCACTTTCATATTGAAGACTTTTCAGACACATTACCAGAAAGTAACACTCCCATAACCCCCTATATGTTTTATCAGATCAATATGTTGTGTTTACTTACACTGTTAGATTGCATTTATTTAAACTACCACTCATTATCTACTAAGATGAGGGTTCCAAAATACAATAAATATTTGCTGAAAAAATTTGCCATTAATTATCAAGTCATACTGAAACTAAGACTTACAAAGGTCCTGGTGAGTTATAATTACTTTCCTATAGCAATTGTATGACAAAGTAGAATGGAATTCATGATTAAATCAAGCTGAATTTCAGGCAGCACAAGTGTATTTCTACTGTAGCTTAGGAAACCCGCCACATTTCTAATCCAAACTACTTCATTTAGTCACTCAACAAATATCTAGAGCTTGTTTAGTGCTGGGACTTGTTCAAGGTACTGGAAAGTAAGACAAAACTATCAGACTGGCATAACGGTCTTCCAAAGAGACACAGGAGCTCATATGAAAGATTCAAAGGAGTCAAACAACCTTTCCTTTATGGGTGAATAAAGCTGAGGTTGACTGTAGGATTCACAGATTGTTGTTACACTGTGGAGGTGGGACCTACCCAGCCTTCCTTTCTCCTTTTCCCATGTTTATCAGAATGTCAGAGAACGGTGCTTTAAATGATATCTGGATTAGGTGTTGCAGATATATTTGAAGGAGCCAATGACTATTCATAGATAGAGAAGCCTCTTCCATTCCAAAATTATTAGTCAACACCACTTATTCCCCTTCGGGGATTCAATAGGTGAAAATTTTCCATTTGATCCTAACAAAACTTTTCATATGTAGAGATGGAACACAGGCCACACTACCATACAGATGTATCTTTGGAAAAGCAAAAGTCTTACAGATAAAGTGTACAGTCTATTCTTAGAACCAACAGCTGTTAAACACTGTGATACTTTTATACTATGGCAAAGAAATGAAGCACCATCTCAAACAGCAAGTCCGCTATTGTGATTTGGTGTGGGGGTTGGGGAGGAGTGTGGATATGAATGACAGAAAAAGAGAAACGAAGAGGGAAGAAAGATACTCGCGTGAAAAGGACCTAACAGTTCTGACAGTCCTTGCCACCATGTATTGTTTTCTGAAAGCCAGACACTGAACTAAGTGGTTTACACAAATCCATTTACCTACTGTTTGCAACAAGTTGGCAAGAAAGATCGTACTATACTTAATTTATTAATTCTAAAACTAGGGCTCAGAGAAGTCAAGTAGTCATTTATTCTGGGTTTTAGAGCTTGTTACACAGGAGCCAGAATTCAGACTTACAACACTAGCCTATCTCACCCTAAATTTAAGTTCTCAGCCCCTAGGCCACAGGGATGCCCAGTGGTCACCACTATTCATCTGAGGACTCTTGTCTTCATTCATTACCTTTCCCAACATGGACAAACACCTTTGCAACCTTATTTAGACTGACAGGAGTGTCCACAGGAGGAGGTCCGACTCGGTCCTAAAATAAGACAGGCCTTCATGTCCTGATGTCTCTGCCCACACCTCTGAAGGAACTCTGTTAGCTTCATGTGGTATTTTTGGTTTTTGTTTCTGTTTAAAAGTTGCTTCAAAGTAAAAATATTTGAATGGAGATGGGCAACAAAGAGGTACAAAGAGCCGGTGTTGAGAAGTTGCTTTGCTTTTGACCTGAGCTTGGGTTTGGAGTCTGGGAAATCCTGCAGGACTTCTTCAGGGTGTCTCTTCCGGCCACCACATTGGATGCCAAGCCAGTCTAGAGGCTGGCCAAACAATCAAGGCTCTCATGAACACTCTCTCAGGTTCTTCCTCAAAGAGCCCTTCACAGAAACACTACTGGACCTGAGGAGACCTGAGGTAACTTTAATTCCTTTTTTTGGAGCAACAGAGTATGCAGTTGGTCATCTGTGGCAGGGAATAACAGATCTGTGTCTACTTCCTTCCCCTAGCAACAGGGCTGACTGGATGGCTTTCCTTCCTTCCTCTCCACAGGAATAAAAAGCTCTAAAATTCATTTCTTTGATAGAATCCCTTCTAAACTCATCATTCCCTTATTAGAAAGATAGTGCTTCTCCTTCAAAATAAACAAACAAACAAACAGAAACAAAGCAAAACTTAAGATCTGTTTGAAGTCAAGGAGAAAAAAAGAAGAGAAATATCCTTCAACTACTAGTTTATTCCCTAAATGGTCACAAAAAAAAGGCAGGGGTAGGCCAGATCGAAGCCAGGGCCAGGAACTCCTGCCAGGTTTTCCACATGGGTAGTAGTTGGTACTCTAGCATTTGTGTCAACCTCTGCCACTTTCCCAGGTGAGTTATCAGGGAGCTAGATTAGAAGTGGAGCAAGTAGAACAGGAATTGGGGCTTTGATATGAAATATTGAAATGGCCAAGAGGCCTATTAGTTCACTGAGCCACAACAAGAGGCTCCGGTACAGTGGTTCTAAGAGTTAATTATCAAAGAGGACAATACACCAGCTATGTGCATGGGAATCTTTTATCCCAGCTGTATTGCTAAATTATGCTATCTGTAAAAAGTTGATATTAACTTTACCTTGAGGAATCCTGTAGCATCTCCCATCACCTACAGGCAGAAATCCAAACTCCTTAATATTTTATTAAGGTGTTGCCTCTCTAATCAGACTCTATATGGGATGCCCACTACATACTAATCACACAAACCTGCAGTTCCTCAACAGTGACAGCTCATATTCTTCCTCCCCTTCTCCAATCCCACAGAACACTATGACAAACTCCTCCACATCCAGCGAGGCTTAGCTCCATAGTTCTTTGTTGACAGTCCCTTCTATCTCTGAACTCGAGGTCACTGCCATATCTGTTCTAGCACAGGGCTTGTACTGCCTTGCAGCTCCAACTTAGTCTCCTCTCCCATCCCACAAACTCTAAAGAATTCTCTTCACTTATCTTTTCACTCAGCGATATGTTTGTGGACTGAAACTGAAAGGAGAAATACATAAAGATCTGCTAGCAGGACACTGGTCAAATTTATCTTTCATCAGCATGAATCAGAAAACAACAACCTTGAATTTCTCTGGCTCCTACAACCATCAACATGACTATTAATAATCTCTTAAAAGGGATGTGGAAAGCTGCTATTCTGCCATCTACAAGTGCCCCAGCTCTTCCATTAACAGAGGGAATGTCCTTAGACAAGGTACTCAACCATTTTTAACTTGCCTCCCTCCATGCAAAACAGGAAAATGCAATTTTCATTGTTAAAGATTACAAAAAATTATTGAGGAACAGAGTCTAGTGGTGACCTCAGCACAGTGTACATAAGCAAAGAGGGTTAACTTAGATTTGGTGGTGATATTTGCTAACCCAGACAGATTAAACCAGAAAAGCAGTATGTCTCACCTCTTCTCCAAAGACATACGCCCCACCTGGATTTATTTTGCTTTATGTTCCTTTCAGGTCTCCACTAAAAACACACACACACCCCAAAAACAAAAAGCTCCACCTCTGTGCTATAATTTTCACTTTCCAAGTTTCGATATCCCTCTCTTCTAGTGAACCCCCAAAGAAGTGTCATCATGAAGAACAGAAGCAGAAAGGGAAAGACTCATAGCTCAAGACAGATTGTGGTCAAATAAGGAAGCACATTTTGACCGCCACTCTGATTCAACCATGGAACAGACTCAAAAGGAATTCTTGGTAAGATGTCAAGCAGAGAGAACTCAAGCCTGGGGAGACACTGCATGACTTCATCCAGGGACAATGAACACTCAAGTGAACAACACCTTGTACAAAACACTCCCTCAATCATAGGCCATCAGTTCCTGATGCTGCAACACCAAACATTGGGAAAAGACAGAAGAAATGAGGGTCATGGTCATCATCCAAAACAAAAGGAAGAAAGGAATTGTTCTTCATTACAGCTTCACTGCGCACAAAAACAAAGCACAGGCAGCTTCAAGGTAATATCAACAAAAACCAAGTTTCAGTTTAACAATATCCTGCTATCAAAACGGAGGCAAAATACAACATCCACTATTAGCTGTTTTGATTACAAAGAAACAAGATACCATGGATGTGAAAATGATTTGAGCTCTGAAACTTGAAAGGCTGAGTTTGAATCCCAGTTCCTTTACTTAGGAGCTGTGTGGTCTTGGGCAAGCTTTTTAACATTTCAGAACCCCTATAGGTATCACAAAGAAAATTAGGATAGGAAATCAGTAACTGTACCCATACTCCATAAGGTTGTTATCTGCAAATAGTGACTTCTAAGGGCACATGATTAATGCTACATAAGACGTAATACTCAAAAACAGCTTCCATACAACCCGACACAGGCATCATAAATCTCAGAGTTTTTGCCTTTTTTCTTAAAGATTATGTATCGTCCTTAAAAGTCAGAATTACAGAGACAGAGTTCTTCCACCTACTGGTTCACTCTCCAAATGGCCACTATCATCAGAACTGAGCTGGTCAGAAACAGAGCCATGAGCTTCTTCTAGATCTCCCATATGTCTTCTTACTTACGTGGGAGACCTGGGCTGAGTTCCTAGCTGCTAACTTCAATTTGTCCCAGGCCTGGTTAATACAGGCATTTGGAGACTGAACCAACAAATGGATACCACTCTGCCAATCTCTCTCTCGCTCTTTCTGTCCATCTTTCCTTCCCGCCATCTTTTTCCATATGCTTCCTTCTTAAACACACACACACACATATGTATATATGTATGTATGTATAAATATATGTATATAATGCATACATATGCATATATATGCACATTTTTATTCCAGGTTATTTCTGACTAAGTGAAAAATGAAACTAAAAATGTTCTAAAGTTAATCAAGCTATAATCATTCCCAGAAAGACAGACAAAACATTTTATCTGTCGCATAAGTTGCATATGTTTATTTTCCAAGCTATTGTACCTTAATGAGAAGGTACAAGTGTGATGGAGGTGTAGCTAGGTTTGGCTCCCATGTAGCTAAAAAACAGACAACCATTACAATAAATCATGATTCTCTTTGAAGACCCAGAAACATGGTTCTGTCATCACATCCACTCATTCAACAGCTTTTACTGCTTCTACTTTGTGCCCAAGAACACCAATAGACAATGCAGAGGAAACATAACAAAAAGGCAGTGTCTATCTCCACAAAGCTGACCATCTGGCAAAGAAATATGCTAGCAAAAATCAAATGGAATGGATACAAAAATGTGCTCAACAGATTGATTTGACACAAGAAGAGATTTGAATAGATCAAAATTACCATTCCTACAAAACTAACCCATCTCTCTCATGATTACATATGGATGGGCACTAGGGGGAATGAGTTACATGAAAGGCATTAGGTCTTGCCTTGACAAACAACTGGCTGCATAAGATTGCAAATTCTAGGGTAGGTACCACAGTGTACCAGGCTAAGCTTCCCCTGCATCTTCATTGGGCATCAGTTTGTGTCCCAGCTGTTCCACTTCCAATCTAGCTCCCTGCTCATGGTGTGGGAAGGCAACAAAAAATGGCTTAAGTCCTAGGGTCCCTCCTTGCACCCATGTGAGAGACCTGGAGAAGATTCCTGATTCCTGGCTTCAGATTGTTTCAGGCTCTACCTGTTGTGCCTTTTTAGGGAGTGAACCAGTAAATGGAGGATCTCTCTCCCTGTCTTCCTATTTATCTTTATCTCTTTCAAATAATTTTTTTAAATACACTTGTGTAAGCTTTCTATATCCCTACACACATTCTGCTCATTGTTGTTGCATTTGTCTAAAAGGATACAATCCATTTCATGAATTCCTGCTTCCTACTTAAAATAACTACACACCAACCTTGCCTTACCAAACACCTTTACTATTTCTCTGACTGTACTTTCCCATGTTCTGAAATTTCCTCCATCTCATTTACAGAAATAATGCAATTTATTGCATGAGTAGAGCCTACCAGTGCAAACCTCAGAAAGCCACATTTTTTTCTGGCATTTTCCAATTACAGGTTTATGGAAATGGGATTGCAGAAGGCACATTCAAGGCAGAAACACATAGCATAGCACTATAAGCCCTTCAAATAATTATTTCAACCTGTACAATAAGAAAATGAAGAAAAAAATTATGTTACTTGAATCATTCGGTATATTTTGCACTGGAGTGTAGTAAATATTATACAAAGGTCAAAATCAAGGCAAGAGCGTGGCAGGTTCATAGCGCACAGTAGTCTATTACTACCGGTGGCTCCATGACCTGTGCATCACACCAGATATCTTAATAGAAAAAAGTAGATACATGTGAAAAATATTAACCAACAGATACCAGCAAATAAATATTTGGGTCAATGCAAAGAATTGTAAAATGTCTCATTTTTCATTTCTTACAAAAATGGCACCCATAGCAAAAGATGTATTCCATTCTCATCATGTAGAATTGTCCTTAGGAAACAGGCATGCTTAAGGTCTTTGTTGATACTTAGGCATATCGGGAAGTCATCTCTTTACCTCTACTAAATTACGATGAATGAAATAACACAATTTCATATCTGAGGCAATAGTGAAACCAGTGAGAATCTTGTGCAAGTGTTGTAGTTAAGCAGGGATATAGTTATGCCAGCAAATCCAGGACCTACTTCTCCTTCTTACAAGTCTAGGAGAAGGCTGCAATTAATATATCCTCAAATGATCTCTGCGACACATTAAATATATTCTGTGACACATTGAATCTATTCTAAAATATACAAGACTGGTGCCCCAATTTGAATGCAATTTATTTAATGATAATTAAAGCTCTGTTTCCTACCAGTGACTTAAATTAACGTCACTTCTTAGTTTCAAAGGAGCCACCACAATCCCAGGTTACATTCACCCAATATTGCCTTAGCAAAGTATTACAAAGAGAATTGTAGGAACTTTCCAGTGAATTTCTGTGGGACAGATGAAAGAATTTTTTAAGATTTAAAAAAATGTGATCAAATGCTAAACTGAATATAGTCTATGGAGATTAGATATTTCAACTGAGTAATTGTCTAGGCAAATTTTCATTCATTAAACCTTTACACAGATACTCTCATCTCTATAGGAAATGTTCTGTATTTATGTATTTTCAGAGGCCACCACAGGGACTAGAATTTAACAGATGCTCCATAACCATCTTCCAAGCGCACAGTTGAAACAAACATATTCCTTTGTATCCGCACCATAAATTTTTCCAGGCTGGGAAAAATACTTACTTAAAGGCAAAAGTAATGAATCAATGAAAAGACTCAAATCGGCTCTCCACTTTAAAATATAAGTCAATAACCATAACTACAGAGAGAAAATAATGAAAAAACTTTTCATGATTATCATCATTCATTCTAATCTGTTTAGTTCCATAAATCTACATAAGCTTTTGATATACTTGCCTATAACATAATCACAAATACACAGTGAGAAAAATTACTTACTTAGAAGTAAGTTAACAAAAATATCTACATGTGGAGGCCAGCATTGTGGCACAACAGGTAAAGCCACCACTTAGACACCATTATGGGGGCTAATTCATGCCTTGGCCACTTGACTTTCAATCCGGCTTCCTATTAATACTGGGAAAGCAGTGTAAGATGATCCAAGTATTTGGGCCCCAGAACCCACATGTGAGACCCAGATGAAGTTCCTGGGTCCTAGCTTTAGCCATACCTATTTCTATCCATCGTGGTATTGTGAAAAGATGGGACATCTGGCCAAATGTAAGATTCTGTCTCTTCCCCACCTCCTCATCTCCCACCACCCATCCTCTTTAACTCTCATCTCCCACCACCCATCCTCTTTAACTCTGGTTTTCAAATAAATAACTCTTTTAAAAATAACTACATGAAAACATTCTTATTGCATAAAACCACTGAGAATCTGCTCATTCCACGTAACAGACTATAAGGAAACCTTTCAAAGACTGAATGAATTGGATTGGTTTTTCAGATATTCAATACCTGACAGCTGAACTTTTCAAGAACATCTTCCTTGTCATCATCATTTATACTGTACCAACCACAGAGGCCCATTGTTCCCTAAAGCTAATCCTGTAACCAGAGAAAAACTGATAGGATGACTTTGTTGCAGGGATTTCACGAAAAAGCACCTCCCCTCCGGTGAATATTCATACTGCTGTTTACAACTACCACCAACAAACACATTGATACCGGGAACCCATAAAGTAGGAGTCACAACAGAACTTACCAAGTACAATGACCACCGTCTTCAGCAGACTCATCATGGTGTCCCGATTTCTCCGGGGTCCAGAACTATGTCGGGACATCCTCATAGTCCTCTGACGAACATAGCCGAAGATGTGAGCATAGAGAACCACCATTACCACAAAGGTCACCAAGTTGAAAATGGCCCAGAAGACCAAGTAAGAGTCACTGTATAGGGGTGCCATGTTGGAGCAATTCTCAATATCACAGATACAGTTCCAGCCCACACTAGGTATAGCACCCATAACAATGGCCATAGTCCAGATCACCACAATTACTACAACCACTCGCCGGTTGCTCATCCGTGTGTGGAGCTGCATGCGAAAAACTGTGATGTGCCTCTCGATGGCGATAGCCAGTAAGTTGGCCACAGATGCTGTCAGGCTAGTGTCAATGAGGCCTTGGCGGAGGAGCCACGTGCTAACAGTCAGTCTCCGGGTATTGGGTCCTGTGTTGAACATTAAGTAGAAGTAGGCCAACCCAGCAAAGAAGTCTGCAGCAGCCAGATTAGCCATTAGGTAATAAATAGGAAAATGGAAGCGGCGGTTGACATAGATTGCTACCATGACCAGCAGGTTGGCCAACATGATGAAGATACAGACCGTAATCCCAAGTCCCATCACTAGTTTGCTGACTGTATTCCATTCTGTGGCAAGATACTTTCCACTCCGGTTATAAAAGAAGGCGATGGACTCATTGTAGAAGCACTGTGGCTCATTCATGGCTGTGAACTAAAAGGGAAGACACATAAAAAGATAGAAAAAAGAAAACATTGTACCATTGTACCCAAACTCAAACACACACACACATATGTGTGTCATATATATGTCATATATCATACATGACATTATACATACATTATATACACATTATATATGACATTATTATATGTATATATATGACATTAATGGTAATATGCAGCAGAAACACAAAAGAATTTGAAAATCGACCTTGTAGAATGCTCTGTATTTTCAAACTCCAGGGTTTCTCACACTATTACTGTCCTTAAGATTAAAGACAGTTGGAGTTAAACAAATGACAAGGTCCCTTCTCGGTGGTTGCATGTCATTGACGTCTACTAGAAAAGCCACATGACCCAAAAATCTTGCTTAAAATACACAAGACAGACAAGAATTGTGCAGAACACTGCAATTGAAATATCCACCATAGTGAAATCCACTTTGTCCTATTATTTAGGGAATGTGTAAACACAGTTGGCTTATAGATAGGGTATCATCACCCTATTATTTTATACTTCCATTCTCACACAGTAAGTTCTATCTGTGACAGTCATTTTATAATACAGGTTCCCACAAAATGCAACAGCATTTCAAAGAGGTCATTGAAGAGCCGTTGGCCAGAGCCAGCATCTGCTCCTCTACATTCCTGTGGTCAGCACAGCCTAACCCCATGACTCCCTATCCCCAGAGCAGCATTCATCAATCAATCTATCACATTTCAGGACTTTGCTTTTTTTGGGAGAACATAAGATAATGTCCAAAGAGCACTTGATTCTTTGATATTGCTATATAAGAAATAAAATATACTTACTGTATAAGTAATATGATAAGTAAAAGTACTTATTTTGCAACATCATCAATTAGAAAATATTTGCCTATTACTTACACTTTTCTTTGAGCCTTTTAGGCTAGAGGCAGTTTAACATATAATGCTATAAGTAGTAAACAGAACAACTAAAACAAAATTAGAAAATAAAATGTTACATGGGAGAAAGTAGAAAATTAAATATCACATAGAAGAAATTCTTCAAACTGAATCCTCAGGTTTGTCTGAGATTTCTAGAACTAAATTCTTTTTAAGGACAGATCACATTTTTTTTTCTTTTTGTTTTGCTTGTTTCTGATAGACTGCCTGGCAAATATGACAGCTTTGACGCCATTTTTGATGTGATATTCTGCCTAATATAGATTTACATAAATGTTTAAAAATCACTGAAAATCCTAAGAGCAGAATAAAACACATAAGTGATTTAGCCTTCTGACCTGGCCAATCACTAAAGTCTCTTTCCTTTCCTCTAGATTCCAACAGATTCTACAGCAGAGTTCTAAAATGACATCTAATAGGTTGTATATGTCTCTATTGTGCTGTAGAGACAGAGTGAGGATCTGGTCTTAGAAATGCTGGCATTTTATGCATCTTTCTGAATGCTTTTTATTCACAGTGATCAGAAAACTTGACTCACAGTGCTCTGTTCCAACCCCAATCTCGCCATCACTGTGAGTAATTCACCGAATTTTCTTGCCCTTCATTTTCTTGACATCATCTCTAATGACCTTTTATTCCATTACAACTCATTTACCCACACCCAGTGGTCACATTTTGGACATTGTAACCACCCAGAATCATCTATGTTTGGGAATGAGACATTATAACGACTCATTAAAACATGCCACTGAGCAAATTTTTCTCATTTGACTCCCCCACACCAAACTTCAGGGTTTGTTTGTGTATCAATGTCCTTGACACTTTTCTGCAACAGATTATCCGTCCCATCTTCCCTCCCCCCCATCCACCTTAAACTCCATAGTGTATCATTCCAGCCTGTTAGTTGCTAGCTGAAGGAACACACTTATTCAGGACATCTGGGTTCAGATGTTCTTTTAAACCTTTCTGTTTTAAGAACAGTTACACACTGCATATTCCAAATGTCACTCACTCCCCAGCAGACTATGGGACAATGCTGTCTAATCACACATATTAATTTGTAAAGCAAAACACACAGGCATAGAGAATAAATTTGATAAGTGGAGACTACAATCTCACAAAAATTCAATTTTGCCACCAAATGAGTAAAGAAAAACCTTCGATTTTTAGTTTCTTGAATTTTGAAGCGTAGATAAAAGATGTGAATCCTTTCTCTTTTTTTCACTTGTTTTCCCCTCTTTATTTCCAAAACAATGTAAATAATAATAATTATGGATAAATCCTATTTACTGGTACTTCAACATGCACACTAATCCTTCTGATACATGTAAGCAAAGTCAACATATCTGCAGGTGATCGCGATAATTTAACGTCTATCTCAAAATAGCACTTAAACATCTCTTTTGCCCCTCTTTATTACCCTACATAGTCTACGCAGCTAGTGTTTTTTTTTTAAAGATTTATTTTTATTGGAAAGGCAGAAATACAGAGGAGACAAAGAGGAAGATCTGAAGCCAGGAGCCAGGAGCTTCTTCAGGGTCTTCTGCGAGGGTGCAGGGTCCCAAAGCCTTGGTCCATCCTCAACTGCTTTCCCAGGCCACAAGCAGGGAGCTGGATAGGAAGTGGAGCTGCCGGGATTAGAACTGGTGCTCACACCAGTGAGGACCTTAACTGCTATGCTATCCTGTCAGGCCCTGTAGCTAGTATTTTAAACTTGTGCACCAGTCCAAGTTTTGAGTCCTGTCTTCCCTCTCTGCCATCAGCAGTTGCCAAAGAAAAACAGAAGTCTTCAAATTGGAACTCTCTCACTTTTTCAGTATCATTTCTTCAGGACCATTCTTTCCTCCTGTTACAGCAGACATGCCTGCCCTTTTTGAATCCCATCCCTCCCTACTATTCGAGAACCTTATTCTATCAATTGCTTCACTGCTCTTCCCTTTGGAGATCATTTCTTTCCCTGTTTCTATTCCGTCTCTCTCTCTGTCACTCTTCTCTTTCCCCCACTCCCTTCCAATCCCTCCACTACCATGAGTTCACTGTCTCAAAAGCAGAAACAGCAGTGTTCCCCTAGGATTACACTCTCTCCCAACCCCGATTCTTCCCTCCTCCATAGCTGCATCCTCCTAAGTGTCTGTGGCCCACCGTGCTGACTTCCCAGAGAGTGCCTCCAGCCCCAGCTATCCATTGAACCCGCTCAGTCACATGCTTGAGCTCACATAACTTCTCACGATCGTCCTGATCTTTGTGTAGCTATTCTAATAGAAACTGCATCTCCCCACTTTTAACTTCCATTGAGACCACAGACAGGTAACTGGGAGAGTCTTGATGGCAAATTCTCTTTCCTTAGTTTTTATTACATTACACACTTTTGGGTTTTGATTGCTCTTCATGGCTGATCCTTCTCAGTCATTTTTGAGGGCTCCCCTTCTGTCCAAAATGGATGTTTCTGTATTATTTATGTTCTCATTAATTCAACAATATCATTGCATTATCTACTTAAATTTATATATATATATATATATATATATAAATATATCTATATATATTTTTCAGCCCCGGTGAATTGCCTGCTGATATCACCATGTACTATCTCATAAGTACTTCAATCAGAGTTCTAGACCATTCTCAAATTATAACCCTTTTCACATTCTCAACTTGCTCCTTTTATGTTCTTTAAGCTAGAGACCCACTATATATTCCATTGCCCAAGCAATATTCTAGAAATTCCCCCTTTTCCCCTCACTCCCAGCACTTAACTCAATAAATGAATCGTGAAAATTCTCCTTCCAAACATCTATTCTGCTACTCTACTTTGCACCTTCATGGCCACAACCATCATTACTATATTGGCTTTCTCAGTGTTCTTTCTACCCAGCTCCAATCTCTTCTCTGTGGGTTTTCCATAAGATCAAGTTGATTAAAGTGTTTTCTTATTGGAAAATGTTGCAATGGCTTTTTAAAGTGTGTTTGAGATAAAAATCTAAACACTTCAACCATCTTAGCTGTCCCTAACCGATGCCTTTAGCCTCAACTCAAGCTGCTACTGACTCCCAACTCTGACTTAGCTCTGTGGGCTGTGCTACATTCCCTCTGACCTCTCTTCCCAGTGTCGGAGAGAATCAGTCATTTCCTGCATCAGTATCACCTTCAGGGTTTGTAAAACAGATTGCTGACTGCACCCCAATCATTTCTGTTTTGGTACATTTGGTGGGACTCCAAGCAAGTTTTCTGACTTATCCAGAATCAATAATTTCAGCTTCTAGGAGCAGCTCCATTTTTCACATGAAGGATTATTCTTTCTAGTCATTCCTCCAAATGTTGCTAACATGATTCCTCCCATAGTTTCCTACAGTTTTCCTATAATAACACTTCACATATTATATATTAAATAATGATTGCTAAATAAATTGCACATCTCCAATATTCTAGCTTTCTTGTTCATTGCTGTATAACATCAATTTTAAGACAGATTAGCTATTAAATATATTGGCTATAATATTACAGATAATTCTCAACTTTTCAAGTTTCTTTTTTGTAAGACAGTATAAATACAAGTGTAAAACTTTCTGGTTTCATAATATTTCAACTTCTGAATCCTAATTATCAGCAAATTTAAGCCTAGATATCTGCAGCTTCTTAGCCCTCCCCAGACAGAAAAACCACCAAATTAAGGATGGCAAAATTTAAAAAAAAATAAATTCTTTCAGTGTTTAGAAGAATAAAGCTGACAGATTTTTCTCTAATGCCATCATATGTGTCAAATAAATATGCCATTACTTTTCACTCAAAAAAAGTTGTTACATTCTAAAACCATCCTCTTTAATGATATAACAAACTGGCTTTTTGAACTTCAGTTTCCTCATCTGTATAATGATACAACTGAACTAACTGCAGCTGCAGGCTGAATCTCATCCATTTGCAAAAATATAATGTGATGTTTTTGGGATAAAACCAAATCTAAACAGCAAACCCACTTATCTCTCACAAAAAACTAACACACCTAGCTGAAGGTAATCTTTTACTATGTTTCTGGAACTTTTGTGCATGAAACAAAATTTTATCATGTGGAATCTTCCATTGTGTCATCAAGTTCAGACTCAAAAAAATCAGATTTCTGGAGAATTTCAGATTTTTCAGATTATGGAATCTCTGTCTATATACAATCTATCTCAAATTTAAAATTTTATGAGGGGGGCTGGTATGGTAGCCTAGCAGCTAAAGTCCTCGCCTTGAATGCACCAGGATCCCATATGGGTGGCAGGTTCTAATCCTGGAACTACCGCTTCCCATCCAGCTCCCTGCTTGTGGCCTGGGAAAGCAGTCAAGGATGGCCCAAAGCCTTGGGACCCTGCATCCACATGGAAGACCCAGAAGAAGCTCCTGACTCCTGGCTTCGAATTGGCACAGCTGCAAACCTTGCGGCCGATTAGGGAGTCAATCAATGAACAGGAGATCTTCCTCTCTGTCCCTCCTCCTCTTTATATATCTGACTATTCAATAAAAACATAAAATAAATCTTTAAAAAAATTATGAGCATTCTAGATAGGAATTTTATACTTTATGTACACTACTAGCTAAATGTTAAAAGAATGGAAATGCACTAGGATTTAAAATAGTTGGTTATAATATACATGAAAAAAGCAAGGCAGATTTCAGCTAGATTTAGTGGAAGAGGAGTAAGCAAAGGGTCCAATCTCTTGTATCATTTGCAAACAGCAGTAGGTCAGGCAAAGTGGAGCAGAATTGGCAAGACTGAAGCAGTTATCAGAAGGGCAGCAGGAACATCTTTCTTATTCACTCAGGACTCCAGGGGCTCTGGCACAAAATCCACAACACGTAGCTAAATTTGATTCTCTCTCTGCACAACTGAATTATAGGCGGTAAGATAGCCATGGCTGTCAAGAGGAGGCAACCAGAAGAAGCGATGCAGGAGAGGACCACCCTGAAGAGCAAAAGACATCTCATCCCAGAACAGATTTTGGGAAGAGAATAGAGGAGAAACAAAAGAAGAAAGGAAAATATTAAACGATAAGATATTTTCTAATTTCTGTCCCCTGTGTGCTGTGGGAAAGTATTAACCACGGAAAAGATAAAAAGCCATTATGTAAAAGCTACATGAAAACTGCATTATTTCACCAAATCTATTATGACAAGTTGTTACTGACCTTAGTGGTTTAAATGCATAAACATCCTATCTCACAGTCCTGGATGTCACAAATCCAAAAATACGTATCACTGGGAACAATCAAGGTACAAACATAGCTGGGCTCCTTACCAGAGGCTCCAGGGAAAAGCCAGTCTCTTTACACTAATGTCTAGAGGTTGCCCACACTTCATGGCTCGTGGTCTCCTTCCAAATTCAAAAACCAGTTATGGCAGTGAAGTCTCCTCCTTCTGCACCACTCTGACACTGGTCCTTGCCCATCCACCTCCAAAGTGCCCTTGGGAAATCCAGCCCACTGGAACAAGCTAGGATAATTTCTCCATTTCAAAATCCTTACCCTCATCTGAAGACCGCCTTCTGCCCTAGAAGCTGGCAGATTCACAGTTCCTAAGGACTAAATACTGGAATTATTCAAAAGTCCTCATGGTGTTTCTTAGGAAAAATTAAAAAAAGAACTTGTGAATTAAAAGTAGGAATACAATGAAGTACAAAAAGTCAAGAAATTTAAAATGCCAAAGAGGTAAGATACCGCCCCTCCACCCAGTCTCAGAGATGCAAGAAGAGAAGAAAAGGCAGGATATTACGGGGATCCTTCTAAAAGTCTTTGCAATAATTAACTAAAAAATTTACTGGTGCAAAAAGAGTTTGAAATTGATTCATATGTTCATGGAAAGGGAGTGTTTTGAAAACGACTACATGAATGTCAAGACTTCTTTCTATACAAAAATAAATTTTATCTTTGAATTGAATTTTCCATGAACTTTGTGAAAACTCTGTGTTCAAGCAATTCATAGAAAAGAAAAGTGTAAAGGACAACTTGGGGAAAAACAAACACCTTACAATCAATCAAAGATAGTACAAACTGCAGCACGAGGTAATTTAGGCAAAATTAACAAATATTACTGCATCCATAGTTGACAAAGCAGTCATTCCAATCTCGAGAAATAAAACAGTCATTCTATACATGTTTATCCCTTCTTCCTGTTTGTCACTCTGAGTAACAGCAAAAGTAATCATCTAATTGTAGAGAGCTAATTATTCAATTTGACAGTTTTGGTTTCAGCATATTTAAACTTATTCTTGAAACTGTCATAAAGTAAATAATATGCTTTGATTGTTCAGTAATATTTGAATGATTCCAATATTATTATTTTTGAAAAAGTTTGGCATAAACCACTATAGTTAGATAACAGATTAAAAGATCCTAACTGAATCAAAAAAAACCCACATGTGCCAAAGGAGGTCCTCAAGCAGTTTCATTGCCACTGTTCCATAATCCTAAGATGTTAGAAGAAACAAATATTCACCAACTGGACAGTGGCTATCTTACAATATGCTCAGAAAGGCATAAAAAAAGCAGTTGAGATGAACAAACTACAATTTTAGATGTTGGTAATTAAGGCAATTGGCACAGGTATATATGCTTTATGCCATTCTCATGAATGCTATCATGTGTAAAATCTACTGTATATTGTTTATCATTTTTCTAAATATATGTCCCCAAATACATTAATAAAGAAAATAATTATCAATATACGGTCTAGAAAAGGAAGACGCAAATACGAAGAAGTACATTGGGCTTCAATAATATCTGCGATTAATTATCAAATTAAGCGCAAAAATTTGAGAAAAATATATCAAAATCTTAAAATTTCAGACACTAAACTGTAATTCCCTCTACACACTATTATGATTGAAAGACTCATATTTCACTAAAATAAAAAAACAAAGCTAATTCAACTTGAAAGAAGGAAAATGTTAGTTTCCTCATCTGAAAAGCAGAGAGAAAAACACTCCCTTTTTGTAAAGATTGAGCCTATTATTGTTCTGATGTCTTTTCTCCTGAAACTGCAGTCAACAACCCAGAGAACTTCAACCTTCAGAGGCAAACTCCATCTCTAAAATGCAGCCTCACTTGGGCGGACAAATAAACTCCTTAGCACTGGCCCATTCTGTGCATAGGTTAGTATAACTTTGGAAATATAACAAGCCAGCATTGTGTGTCCCCTTTTTATTTGTTGTTTTTCTTCATTTTGGAAGAATAGTTATTTTCTTTTTCATCTGCTGGAAACTAATCCACTTGCCCAAAGTGCCCCAGTGACCAAGGCCAAGCAAAATCCAGGAGCTCTGTACGTTACCAGCTCTTCCATATGGATGGCAGGAGCCCAAAATCTTGAACCACGATCTGTTGGCTCCTTGGACGCATTAGCAGGATGCTAGGTCACAAGCAAAAGCCAGGATTTGAATTATCGTTTCTTGGGAGACTGAGGCAGCCCTTGCAGCAGCCCAGCTCATCATACTGCAACACCACTGATTCCTGTTTCTTTTTGTTTTTACAGTCATTGCCTACTTTTGCTTGTGGTAACTGGCTTGGTGAGAGCAATAAATATAAAACAAAAAAAAAGAAAACCAGAATTTAGTATTACTAACCTCAAGAGCAATTTGAATAATTTTAGGAAATAATTTATGCAGAAAGCACCTGTAAGAATTTTAAGTAAAATCATTTGAAAGAGGGAAATGTTATGTTATGACTGATAATTGTGATCTTCAGACCCAGTGATTTCCCTATCATTTGCCATCTCACTTCTCCCCCTCCACTAACCTAGAGTTGACAGCCACATACATGATTCAACATTGCCTGGGACAATCAGATAATCAGCAGCTAAGTCTCTCCACCCTGCCATATTTCACAGAAGTGGAATCTACCTGAACATGACTGTTGAATCCCAAGTTCTTCTCTACTCGAGTCATCCTGCCCTCACTGTTTCTGCCACTTTCTACAGTAACCTTATCAACTGCAACAGAATTAAATTAAGTTGAAGTTAAGTTGGAATTAAACCAAGTTGGAGAATATGTAATTGTGATGCACACTTTACTTCAAATGAATAGCTCTTCCTTCCAGGCCGGAATTAAAATTCCAACACTTCCCTCTGATGGCTGGTGCAAGCTCCTGTAAGTGCTAACCTGCTGGGCATTGTGACTTCGGGATGAAGCAGTCACCTAATTCTTCAACAGCTCTACCTACTATCCTTCCTGCAGGACTCGGTTTCTTCTAACAATCATCTGCATCCTCAAAAGTTATTTTACTGGCAACTCAAGCTTTCAGAAACTGCTCTGCTCCATAGCCCTCCTCTCCGTGGGGGTATCTGCACTTTCACTTCTCTCCTAGTCCCAGCCTGCTCAAGACAATCCCTTGTGAAACAGGGCAAGTTTAACTGAAAGGCAAACGAAGCTACGCAATCACCCAAAGGCAGTATCACTACCGAGCCCCAGCAAAAGCAGCTTATTGTTTGTTTGATTGGTTTGGCTTGCATGTGTGTGTGTGTGTGTGTGTGTGTGTGTGTGTGTGTGTGTATGACAGTCTTACTATAGCAAGGCACAGGTCTCAAAAGGCAGAACTCACATAGCCTCTATGGTTATGTTTAAAAAAAAAAAAATCTGGTCGTTGTCCCACCTTGGTGCTTTCTCACAGAAAAGATGGAACAAAAGTTCAAAAGGAAGTAGCTGAAGAAACTAGGAGCGTTAAAAGGGGAAGCAGCACCAGAGCTGGCAGTAAGACGAAGGCCACACTCTGAAGGGTAAGAAAAAAAAAAACTAGTTCCATTAATCATGAAAGAGTAAACCAATTTAAAAGGCTGCATTAAAAAGAAAAAATAAACATAAAGGTATCATTTGTGGCTTACCCTAGATGCCCCTGTACAATTTTGTGTTATGAAAAGAAAATTCAAAGTGTGCTCTCAGATTCCAAACCAGGATATTCTCTCAAACTTTGTCTGAGTTTATAAACACAAAAGGAGCATAGATGAATTTAAATTGCAATATGAGAACAAATCTTATTTCTAATAGAAACATGGTTCAGGATGGAGTCAGTCAGACATTTCAGTGTTTATCTGCACATGCATTTATTCCTGGCAAGACACTGGAGTTTTCTACAAAGTGTTTATCTAAGTTGACTTTCCTCTGATGGGCCTCCTGGCATACCACATGCATATCATATACACAGACCATATGGAGCAATAAGCACTTTCCCCTATAAAGAACTCCTAGGGTAAGCATAGGGTAAGCAGAAGGAATGTATGTATGCCTGGTATCTATTAGAGGGTTGATACTGTACGCAGCACTTAGCGCGTGTTTTGCCATTTAAACTTGTGAGCTCAGTGCATATGATTTGGATCCTACAGATTAAAGAACAGAACTGCAACAGATGCTGCACTGAAAGATCTCCTAGCTTTGGTATACAATAGCCTAAATGTGAACCACAGTGGACATGGATTTAAACTGTGCATTCTCTTTTCTCAGCTCCATGCTAGTGAAAGCCAGACCACATATTATTCATTGTATGGAAATATATGTCTGTCCGCATGTCAGCTGGAAAGCACTATCAAATATATATATTTATATATACACAACCCCTATCTTTAAAGACTCATTTGCTACTGCAACCCCAGCTGCAATATTAATTCCTTTACATCAGAACCTTCACTTAACACCCTTTTTTGTGTGTGTTCTTCAGTGGTGAAATAGTCTGGCTATGATTTCAACCTACTTCCTTATATAATGTATAAAGGCAGAGGAACAGGGTTGCTTCTAATAACCTATACCGAAGAGTACACTGATCTGATCAACAGGTTTTTTTAAAATGACAACGCAGAAACAAAATTAACTACAAAAACATGTTGCAGAAAAGCCACTGGAGAAATGCCCAAATTGAACATAAAATATTATTAAATGTTTTCATTTTGCTAAATGTGATAATGGTATCGTGATTACATAAGCAAATGATTATTTAGAGATAAATATTGTTTATGAAGGTTAAGATGAGATGACAAGATATTAGGGATTTAATTTAAAATACTCCTTTCTCCAAAAATAGGAACAGTATCTTTGATCCAAAATAACTATTCTCTAATAGCAGAAAATAACTTTCTAAAACAAAGATTTTGGAAAAATGACAAAGTTTTTGAAAGAATCTATAGGAAACAATGTTCCAAAAACCTGCCTTACAATAGACATGTAGAGGCCAACCACCTTTTATTAGACTACTAGGGATAAGAATCAGAGGAATAGTTAATTAACACATTGAAGATCTACCCAAATTCTCACCTTTAATTAGACGCTGCAGAAAATCACTTGGAAGTATCAAAATATCTATGTCCTTGGGTTAAAACTAAAATGAACACTTAGTAAATGACAGAGCAAATGAGACACCTTGTAAAACTCTGATGGAAGAGCCGTTCTATTTGGGATCACAGAGAAGTATCAAGCACCTACTCTGGTATCTAGTCCTTCTCAGCTGGGTTTGAGAGAAACCCCATCACCCATTAAAGTAATCAAGTCATTTATCCTTCCAATAAACACAGCAAACCTTTTATTCCAAATTCCGCTCACAGCAACCTGAGCAGTCATAATTAAAGTTGAACAGTTCTAGAAAAAGAAAAGTGGCCATTGAGAGTGCCAGGTTGAGGCTGTTGTTGTTGTTGTTTTGGGTGGGTTTTTTTGTTTTTGTTTTTTTGCTTGCCTCTCCCATTCACTTCTCTCCAGGTTGTGCAGAATATAAGCACATGACCTTAACTGAGGAGCAGATTCCTGTCTCTGAATAAATCCTTGGAGCTTCCTTATCCCAAGGAAGCTGTTTATCAGTGTCCAGACTAGCATAGCTGCAAATCGGTTCCAAACACAGAGTTTTCTTGCAGCTGCTGGTCCAGTTTCGCCTGGGAGTTCACCTAGCTTAGAGAGAAGGAGGTGTCCTCCCAGCTTGAGAGAACAAAAGTGCCTGTTGCAGCGCAGGCAAGAGCAAGGCAGAGCATACCAACTTGTCCCACTTCAAACCACAAGGCGTATCTTTCACTAACTAAACAGTGATCCCAGCAGGAGTGACAATGAATGCTTTCTTCCCTATTCCTGTTTGAAACAATCACTGGCTATTTCTTCATATTAATTACTTTATATCTAGTATTAGGCAGCCTTGATTAGGCAAAATATGGTCTTTGTTACCAAGTGAATAGAGGAACAAACAAAACCAACAGCTTAAAAAATTGTGTGTTTTTTGTTTGTTTTAGAAAAAGATCGTCAGGCTTTCACACTTAAATGTGAGTTTATCTTTACAGAGATCCCTGGATTCACTCAGAAGAAGGTAAATTCTCCTGCCAGACAGCACCACGCTGAGCTGATTGAATGAATAGCTTATTAGACTTTGCCTAAGGAGATGCTGGACTTAAATAATTTCTGCGTCTCTGAACCTGTGAAAAGTTAGTAATAGTAGAGAAGATACTAGCCCTGCTTTGCAGCAAGGGCAAGTTAGCCTTGGACTACAATCTGACTGAATAAATCACATGTGACAAGCTGGTGTAACATCAGGAGGTTCCTCTGGAACCTGGGAGTGATCCGATGATCAACTCTCTCTAGAAGCATAAATTTCCTCTCCCTTTGTTCTAGCGTGCCAGCTTTCAGCTCACTCTGTATTTGGGCTATTAGTTCCCCAACTACCAGAAGTCACCTTCATTCTCACATAGAGATATTAATGGAACTCAACTACTGCAACTGACAACAGTGCACAAACTTGCTCAACATAACTGTCAAAACTCAAGACTCCCAAGCGTGAGTAATCTCTAAGTTTACTACACAGGCTTCTCTTTGACCAAGGTTCAATAACATAGGTCATGAGGCCCTCTTGAGCTTCTCTTATGATTGTCCTGCAATAGTTTTTGCATTTGCCAAATTCTTTAGCATAAATATTCTATGTGACCAATTTCAAGCTAACAGCTTGAAAGTCAGATGACTCACAAAATGCCTGAAACTTTAGTCCTTGTGAACCAAAGTTAGCTCTGCAGACATCACTGTCTACAATCCTTGCCACACCGCAACCACCATGAACTCAATCCTCAACACTGCGTTCTCTCTCCCTTTGTGACACCTGTCATTCACTAAAGCTCTTCCCTTGTTGTTCCCTAAGTAACTCGCATTCATTCGTCAGCTCCCAGCCTCGTGCTGTTCCTTCAGGAACCTTTCCTGATGCTCCAGGTTTTTTCTGGGCGTTCCAGCTTTCCTGCTACAACACCCATCTATCCTACATCACAGGATCTGCGACACAGCATTACAACTGCACGCTTCCTTTTCTATCTCCCATCCACTTCTCAATTCTGCCAAGGAAAAAGCCTTAGCTGTCTTATTTATTCTGGTTTCCTGGGGCTGGCTAGAGTACTTGCTGAATATGGATGGGCAGCCACTAACCTAAGTTTTCCTTTTTTTTTTTTCTTTAAGATTTATTCCTTCAAAAGTCAAAGTTATAGAGACAAGTAGAGTATGAGAAACAGTGAATCTTTCATTTTGCTGATGTACTCCCCAGATAGCCATAATGGCTTAGGACAGACCCAAAGTAGGAATCAGTAATAGAAGCCCAGCTACCTGAGCCATCTTTTTGTTTTTTGAATGATCGCTAACAGGGAATTGGATCAGACATGGAGCAGCCTGGAATCAAACTAACACTCATATTAGCTATAAGCCTAGCAGGAAGCAGTCTGATCCACTATACCACAATGCTAACGTAAACTAATGTAAAGTTTTACATGTGTCATCTCATTTTATCTTTAAAACAAGACTAGGAGGTTGCTTTCAATATTCCACTGCTCATTTTGCAGATGAGGACCCAGAAGCCCTGAGAAGTGAATACCTCCCCATTAGCCCACTTAGTAAATGTTGCAGCCAAGATTTCAAGTCAGGCAGTGTGACTACATGGCCCATGCACATGCATCTTGCACTAATGTTTGACTTTTTTCCCATATGCTTTTCAAGGAGAAAATTTTTAATTAAATTTAAATTCACCCTAATGAAAAGAATGATATATCAAAAGATTTTTTTTTTGATATGGTTAAGCTTTGGAGGGATTTTTTTTCATTTTCCTATATCCAACTCTGGCCCTCTTGCAGGTACTATTATTCCATTAAGCCTGTGTACTATAGATTGTTCACTAGGCATTTTCATTAATGTACCGTATGTCTGTCTCTAAAAACACATGGTCTTTCTTTGCAGTTAACACTATCTTCCTGTAAGTATTATTCCCCATTCTGCTTTGCTGTGTATCCATAGGATACTTCGGAGCATTAGAGTTGTGTTGATACCCTCACTGTTTAACTACTGCCGGGTATTTCAATTAAATCCACATGCCTGAATGTACATGTTTTCCATTGTTGAATATTCAAAAAGTTTTGTGTAAATATATTTACACATCCCCTTTAGGGCAATTGTTTGAGTGATTTTCTAAAGCAGATACCAAGACAGAAGCAGAGAAGGTAGGAAGGTACATAATTGTCATGAATATTACCAAAGCACCCCTAAAAGACTCACAAGAGTACACATTTCTCCCAATGTTTCTAGTCAGCATGACCTCTTACTACTTTGGGTGGTGTTAAACATTTTAATGAGATGCATCATGCGAAAGTATTCCCATTACTCACCAGCTGAAAGTAATGTGTATAACAAAGAAGGTTACAAGATAAGATGATACTATTGGACGTGAGGGTAAGCGGCAGCAGTGACGCTGAGATGCTAAAATGCCATGCACACAAAATCTGCCCTGGGGCCTAACTCACTTCATTGAGGAATTTAGATAGTTGGTACTTTAACTCAGTCAGTATATGGAAATAGTTATAGCGACTTTCAAGTGGTGACCTCAGGTATTAGACATGAAATCTCTTTGTTTTTGTTTCTCTGGAACACAAATTTAAAAAAGAAGAAGCAAAAGCCAAGAACAACAGCAATAAAAAATATTGAGACTGAGGGAACTAAACAACCAAAGTAATGAGGTGTCAAAAAGGGAATGATTCCTTTGCTAAAAGAGAAACAGACAGGATAGAGATAATACCAAACATGTTGGCAAAGAAGACCAGGAAAATTAATGAACCACAAGAATGTTATCTGTATGATAGAACACCCTTGTCTTTCTACAGGACAAAGTACTCACGTACAGCAAAGGGAGCAAAAATACTCCTTTGTGGAGCAGGTATTGTGCTGTAACAAGTGTGCAGCCTCTGAAATCTGAGTGCTGGTTCAAGTTCCAACTCTTCCACTTTTGACCCACTTCCAGATTTGCATCCAGGAGGATTAGCTCAAGAGTCTGGGTCCCTGTCACCTATGTAAGATACCCAGATGGAGACCTGGGCCCCTAGGTTTGGCCTGGCCCATTCCTGACTGTTGTAAATATTGGGGAGTGAATCAATAGATAGAAGACCTCTTTCCCGCTCTCTCAAGTGGATGAAAATAAATATAAATTTTAAATATCTCTTTGTCCCTCTTTCTTCCCTGCTTCTCTCACAAACAATATCTGAAACATATACTAAATTTTTATTACCTAGAAAACTAAACAAAATGTGGTTCACTGTCCTATACCATTAAGACTCTATCATTAGTGATTACCACATTTTCTCAAAGGTATAGGACTTCAAAAAAAGTAAGTAAAATGCATATTCCATTTTTTAAATATGCAAGTTGTTTTTTTTGGGGGGGGCGGTGTACCAAAGTAAGTCTCTCTCTCTTATTTCTTTGAAAAACAGACTGATAGCAAGAGAGGCAGAGATGGAGAAAGATCTTCTACCTGCTAGTCCATTCCCCAAATGGCCACAACATTCAGGCTCAAGCCACATCAAAGCCAGGAGTCTGGAATTCCTTCTGGGTCTCCCACATGAATGGCAGAATATTTGAGCCGTCTCCTACTGTTTTACCAGGTTCATGAGCGGGGATCTGGATCAGACACAGAGACAGAACTTGACCTAGTGCTTGGATTTGGAAGGACTGCACTGCAGGTGTCGGGTAAATTCACTGCAACACAACGATGGCTCCAGTGAGCTTCTCTTTTGATTTCATTTTTTCACAGGCTTTTTTGAGTACCTTATTACTTGTTTCGTTAACACTGGCCTAAAAATGGTTGTCATGGTTGACAGGTCACTTTCGAGATAGAGTGAACATAAAGGAAGAACAAATGGAGGTTATTCTTGTTGAAGTCCCACTGTATGCTTTCTTCATATTCCACCAGTTCCTCTATGGACTACCATGTGAGGTGGGCTCACAGGAAACTGACACCGACAGAGGTTACTGGTGTTGAGTAGGCTCTTTATCCAATCCTCAGAGCAGCATGGGTGTGAACTGCAGTTTTATGACGTTGAAGTCTGCTGACCCACTAGACCAATCTACCTTGCCAAAATCACAAGAGTCCAGGGAATACTCAAATGCGTCAGGTTGTAAAAGAAACTGAACACAGACAATGTTCCTGCCACATTACTGCTCTTCCCTAAATAGAAGATTTATCTCATAGAACTACTATTCAGAAGTTTCTGGAATCACATTTGTTGTCCAAGTTTCTAGAACAGGTCAAAGCAAAATAATGATTACAGAAAGAGGACAAGTTCAGAAAAATTTCTAGAAGATTATATTCATTCTGAGCATTTCATTAAATCCAAAAAAGTAAAGAGGGAAAACAACAGGATTTACTTGTGATTTATCTTGACTTGGAGCTGGATGCCTATGGTCACAGCCAAGAATCCTAAGGTCTGAAAACCCATGCTGCCAGCGAACAGAGGCCAGCTCACTAAAATCTATTGTTCATTGTTCCAGCTGCTTTCTGAACTAAATGGCACCTCACTCACAAAAGCACTATTATGTAAATACCCACCCAGAAGATAATGAGAAAGTTACACATGATTCCTAGGGTCAAACACACTTGCTTTCTGAAACTCAACTTAAATACCTGGCAGAAGTATAATTAGCCCAAACCTATGTTTGAATCCTTACCTGGGGCTGTGAAAATACAGGGGTGGAAGTAGAAGCGGCAGCCATGACAGCTCCGTAGTGGGCAAGAAGCGGCCCCAACACTCCAGTACCAGATGCAGATGTCAAATCCTCGTGCTTTCTTATCACACTGCACTCATGCTACGAAGGACTGTGTACCTGGAAAGAATAGGAAAGCCCATGTTTAGCACAGCTGGTTAGTACATGTGAGTAAAGAATCAAAGGCTAGAGAAAGCAAAATCTCTTCTACTAAGAGCCAAATACTAGTTTAATGAAAACAGGAACCCAGAAGGGAAGATGTAACATTTAAATGCCATGACCTAATGTTTTATGTGGATGTGGTTTTACAAGTTTGCGTACAGCTCTAAGTGCCTTCAGTCAGCAGCAAAGGAGCTGATTGACCTAACTTTTGAGAATTAACATTTTACATGCCACGGGTAGACAGAAGATCATCATCAAGCGCCAAGAGAAAATCCTGTTCAAGTCTAACCATTTTCAAAAAGGAAAACTGAGAGTAGGATGCAAGAAAGGACCAGAATCACACATTAGTTAATGGTAGAATCTGGACTAGAACAATAGCCCTGATTCCTAGCTCAGCATGAAACCATAAATGAATTCAAGGCAGGTTAATGTTTGCTCAAGGAACTTAACTACCAATTTCAAGATTAAAGTAAGGCAAGACATCCCCATGTGATCAAACTCAGTTCCAAGAATGAATCAGTACTCAGGCAGCAGGTGGAAGGGGAGCTTTGGAAATCTGACCTTAGCAGGTGTAATGAGAAATACATTTTGACTGTACTTTGAAGTTCTCAAGATGCTAAATGAGCACAAAATATAACCAAATCTTTTCTTATTAAAATGCCCATTAAAAAACTCAAGAGTCGAGCGCTGTGGCATAGCACATAAAACCACCCCTAAGCCCTGATCTCCAATTTGGGTGCTAGTTTATGTTCTGATTGCTCCATTTCCAATCTGACTTTTCCTGATGTCTGAGGAAAAAGCAACAGAAAATGGCTCAGGTGTTTGGGCACCTGCTACCCATGTGGGAGACCACAAGCTCTTGGCACCTGGCTTCAATTTGTCTACTCCTAGCCATTGCAGTTATCTGAGCAATGAAAAAATCTTCCCCCCTCTCTCTCCTTCTTTAGATAACTCTGATTTTCAAATAAACAAATTTGACAAATGAAGCAAGTGAGCCTCATAAAGATGCTCTGCTCCAGCATCACAGCATGGCCACTTTTGTCAGAAGTCAGATGTCATCATTCCCTTACTGCAATTTAATCCAGAAGGCAGAATATTTTTACTTTGAAAAATTAAAAAATGTCTTTCAAGAAAAACTTTCATTTTAGGTAGTTTTCAGTGTTATTTTTAATTCTAAAGACATTTGCTGACATGTGCTGAGTATCTATAGCAGGGTGGTAAACTCGTGGACCACGGACTAAATAACGCCTACAAAATCATTGGTTCTTTCCATGCCATAGCAACTGAGTGCGGGGATTGGAAATTCAGTAACTCTACAGCAGGCTAATTTTTATGTTGATCATTTCATGTAACCCATGAATGATGTTATTCAAATGTCAAATATTCAAATGGCCCCTGGAAGACATAAGGGTCCCTACTCCTGGATAGGGAACCAGGGGCATAAGGAAGAAAACTGAGTCACTCTGTGCTTAGGATGCATTGGTCTGTAACATACTTGCTAGTTTCACCAACATGCAAGATGACACCTTGTACTTATAAACTTTTGGAAAATCAGGCTTTCCATTATGGCAAGAGTAATGAGCCAGAGATCACAAGATCCAAGTCTTCCGTGGTATGGAGAGCAGAGTTGATAATTCAATCCGAGTTCTTTCACACAAAATACTTTGGCATTGCTCTATATTAGGTCAGTGATGCTGGGCAAGACACCAGCTCAGAAGGGTGCTGATTTTTCATTTTTCATTTTTTATTATACAGTTCCATAAGCTCAGGGATTTCCCCCTCTAACCCTTCCCATGCTCCTTCCCTTACCACTGATTTCCTCTTTATTATAAAATACTGTAATTCAACAGCAGTCACAAGCCCATCCTTCTGCTATTTCAGTGTATTCACTTCTTGATCTGAGAGTCTCCATTATACAGTTCCTCCAGATGAATGCCTGCAACACGTTTGCCTATGTGTATCTATTGATTTTGTATTTTGCATGATTTTTAAGGAAAAGATCTAGATTTGGCATCAACTTTTTTAAGAACTTTAAATTTTAAATTCTACACTGTATTATCTTTCAAATGAGGATTTCAATCACTGTTTTAATTGTGTAGAACCGTGGAACTCTCCCATGTTCTTCCCTACTATCAGAGTGATTATGTTTATTATCATCCAAGTGGTAAGTCTCAAGAATCACATAGCTTCCCTGAGACCCTCCTGATAATCTCCTTAGACTCAGTTTTCACTGGATAAAAAGAACTGCTCTTTACCACACTGCTGGAGGCCAGCTCCAGCTGAGTTCAGAACTTGAGAAGGATATGTGGAATAGGCATAGAGAAAAGAAACAGACCACTACAATTTCAGGATCGTAATAGACAATGCAAGAAAGCAGTCCCCTTTGTTGATACAGAAGCAGTCACAAGCTCTGGCACAGACTTTTTACGTCATGGTCAGGTGGGTGTTTCCAAGGATAATTCTGCCGCTTGTTTCACCTTAAAGCTCTCAATAGAAGTTCTCAATAGACAGTGCATATCAATCAGTAACATATTTCTACTACAATCCTCATTCTACAACTTAATCTTGAATCACTTAAGGGAAGAAATGAGTCACAAAAAAGGGGGGAACTAAAGATCAAGGATGGCCAAATGGGGGCGGCAGACACAGAGGCAGCATGAATTGTAAAAGGTCCTTTTGCAAGATGTTATCAGCAACATCAACTTCCAAGCTCACCCTGATTGTAAAGACCAACTCCGCAGTGGCAGACAATGGCTAAACAGGGTATAGAATTCTCAGTGGTCTGAGAATGCAAACAGAGGTGGAAATGCCTTCAGGTGGATGCAGAGACATCCACCCAGCCTTGCCATGCAGCGGGAAATTCCTTGCAGCCTTGCCTGCAATGGAACAATTCTCTTCACACCTTCGTGTCCTCCACACCCACTGCATGGACCCCAGCACCACACTGTGGGTTAAAATCAACATCTCAGAAGATAGGTACATGTGCATAAGAATGTCTTTCCTTTTTTATAATCATTAGTAGAGTGCTAGGAAAAGCATAGGATTCCTCACTGCACTTTTCTTCCTGAATTTATTCTTGGCATTATTTTGTACCCATTCCTGTCTTTGCTTCTCCTTTTTAAATTTACAGTTCACATTTTCTTGCTCTCACCTATGATGAGGACATTGAATAGATAGCATGAGAACCAAAGCACAATAAAACAGGCAAGCAAAATTCCATTCTTAAAGATGCAAACTATATGCTAGAGATCTATTCATTTTCATCAAGTCATTAAGCAAGATGGCCCTAAAAGATTTTCAGTATTCAAAATGCAGTTGCTTAACAAGTAGTCATGGGCCTGTAGCAAAGAAACAAATCTAAAGGGCCCGGTACAAAAGCTTAGTGGCTAAATCTTCACCTTCCATGCACCAGGATCCCATATGGACACCGGTTTGTATCCCAACTGCTCCACTTCCCATCTAGCTCCCTGCTTGTGGCCTGGGAAAGAAGTCAAGGATGACCCAAAAACTTTGGACCCTGCAACTGCATAGCAGACCCGTAAGAAGCTCCAGGCTCCAGGCTGTTGGCTTCAAACAGGCTCATCTCCAGCCACTGCAGCCACTTTGGAAGTGAACCAGCAGACAGAAGATCTGTCTCTCTTTCTCTTTGTAAATCTGACTTTCCAATAAAAAATAACTAAATCTTAAAAAAAAAATCTAAAAATTGATTGGGTGAACAAAACCAATATGCCACATAGTATTACTGTTGACAGGGGAGAGGGGAAGTCTTGTCTTTAATGAATGCCTCTGCACACCTAGTTCTGGAGCAGTCATTTTGCATAAGGTTGGGGCAGATATGGCTAATTCACCTCTTAAAGGAGACACTTGAGTGTTTGAAAAGCTACGCATCATTGCTTACAATCATACAGCAAGGAAAAGAAAGTTAATACTACTACGGCAGAATCAACTTCTGGGCCCATGCCCTTAAATGGACCAGCATTCTGGTGAACAAATGAAAAGGATATGAAGGGACCAACATTGAGACCTAGCAGGTAAAGCTACCCCATGTGATGCAAACATCCCATACGGCTGCAGGTTCAACTCCCAGCGGCCCCAGTTTTAATCCAACTCCCTGCCAATGTGCCTGAGAAAGCATTAGAAGATGAGCCAGTATTTTGGCCCCTGCCACCTGTGTGGAAGATCTGGACCAGCCCTGGTCTCCACAAAGACCTTGCCTACTGGTTTCAGCCTGACCCAATCCAGTCACTGCAGCCATTTGGGGAAATGAATCAACAGATGGTAGATCTCAATCTCTTCTTCTCTAAGCAAATCTTTCTTCAAAAAGAAAATGTAGAACATGCATGCAGTCCTTTTAGGCAAAGATTTCAGCATTCCTGAAGAAAACAGCATGAGAATCACAAAGCCTGCACAGTAGCCATACCACAGAGAACCCCGAGTTGCTCTCCTATAGGAAGCTTTAATGATGTGGCTCTCCTTTTGATTTATGTCTCACATCCTTGAGATGCCCAACATGTAAGATAGATAAGTCTTCCGGAAGAAGCACTGAAGATGAATCTAGTTTAGAATCATTTGCTAAATCTTATTGTTTATCATATGAACCCTTTACAAAATGAGTATTTAACTCTGCCATGTAAAAAAGGTTAAACAATATGATTTTAGAAGTATAGGAGTGGGAGGTAAGACTCTGTGCCACACATCAGACTATCTGGACTCAACATCTGACTCCTAACTCCAGCTTCCTGCCAACGCTGACACCGGGAGGCAACAATGATGGCCCAAGGAGCAGAGTCCTTGCCACTTCGGTAGGAGACCTAGATTGCATTCCTGGTTCCCAGTTTCAGCCCCAGCCCAGCCCAGCTGCCACTACAGGCTTTTGGAAAGTGAACCAGTAAAAGCGTGAGTGCTCACATACTCTCTCTCACACTAAAATTTTTTTAAGTATAAATTAGCTCTCATGAGAGTGATGTCCTAAATTTACACCTATAGACCCACTTACTTCCTTAGTTACAGAATTGCATAAATCATGGAGGAATTGACAAAATGACAAAAATATTCTAAGTAATAATGTGATTCAGTCTCTAGTTGAAAAAGCTACTTGATGCTGACACAATAGTTGCCAGTATCATCTATGCCCTACCATAGAACCAGCTTTGGCGTTGCAAAAGAACTTCTAGAGGAAGAGACCGCTGTTTGAACCCTTCCAAGCACTTGGCCCATCTTGTAGTTCTTCAAACCTCCATTTCTGTGTCGAAACACCCTCTTCAGGTTGTCTCCATTTCCCATTCTGCTTGTTATCTCTTCTCATCTCTTCTGAAAACTACAGAACTACTTCTAATGCTCATGACTTGCAAAAGATGAGCTTTTGGGCACAGCGTGGGAGGCTAGTGGCTAAAGTCCTCACCTTAAATGCGCCATGAACCCATATGGACACCGGTTCTAATCCCAGCAGCCCCCACTTCCCATCCAGTTCCCTGCTTGCAGCCTGGGAAAGCAGTCAAAGATGGCCCAAATCTTTGGGACCCTGCACCCATGTGTGAGACCTGGAAGTGGTTCCGAGCTCCTGGGTTCAAATCGGCTGAGCTCCGACTGCCTTGGCCACTTGGGGAATGAATCAACAGAATGTTTTCCTCTCTGTCTCTCCTCCTCTCTGTATATCTGACTTTCCAATAAAAAAAAATTTTTTTAAAGATGAGCTTTTTCATCTATTATTGAATGGAACACTCAGACATCCCCCTATGACTATTGGGTGTAAGTTAACACAGTTTAAACTACATACTTAAAATGAAACTTCCACAGAAGAAAACTACATAGCTTAATTCCTATGTGCCACATTACCTAAGAAATGAACATCTGATTTTAAGAATAGGAAAGAATCCTGAAGAGCTCAGCTATTGCTGTATGCTTCCACAAGGGAAGCTGACAAAGGACCAAAGCCCAGAATGTCCTGTCTGTGAAACTACATTTGCATGCAGAGAAGATAAACAAATGAAAACCCCAAGATTTGTCATAATGTCCTTACTAAGAGATGAAGACTGGAAGTAACTAAGCCAGGAGAGAGTTGGATACATTTAAAACACACGAACTCCTTAGAAAGGCATGCTCGCTCCAGAGACCAAGCAAGCAAACCATCACTGGCCATATTTAAGACTGCCGATTTTCATGTGGCTAAGATGACTGGCCCAGAAAACATGAGAGAAAAAAACATTCCCAGCTGGCTTCTGACAAGGGCTCCTACGCCACATGACAATGACCTAGCTAATTAGAGTGTCACATCAAATACTTAAGAGAAAGTTTCAGGTTTGAGGCAAACTTTCCTTTGATTAGTCTCAGAGCTGATGCTGGCTCCCTCCCCAGGCCTCCCAGGAAGATGAATTTCTAATTGGTAAATTAATTTACTACAAATCTAACCTTTTTCTTTCATCTGGACTTGAATCAAGCAGTGACTCATTTAAGTCTCTTGAAAAAACATAGGGCAATACTCAACCCTGTATATATACAAGCTTTCGCTCTAAGGACAAGCAACAGAGAAAAGGTCAAAGTGACCAAGTCAGTGAAACCCACTATACTTCAAAATAAGAGAAGACTCTAGAAGCCAGGTAAATATTTAATTAAGAAATAGGCGTACTACATGAAAGAGAAAATTTCTAGTCCATGTTCTTAAAAAATTCCCGAGGACACAGCAGCTTCTTTGAACAGTCACAGAAAGAAGCCTGATATCAGGAAAAATTACAGGAGTGAAGTTAAACATCTTCACGTGATTGTCTGCAGCCCCTGTCTATTTTCTGCTGCACTGTAGTCTTTCTCTACTTTTTATTTGTTGAACTGTTTATTTAGTAGCTCCATTAAACATTTGACCATAATGCAAATTAAAACTACAGTCTCTGGAAATAAAGTGTAAAGTTGAAAATGTAAAGACTTTGCATTCAGGACAAAAAGGAAATAAAAGGATATCTGAATTAGGAATTAGGAAAGAAAACATAAATAAAGCAGAAAAAAAATCAGTGATGCAGCAGACAAATCCAAACTTCTAATAAGAAATGGGAAAGGAGAGGAGAAAAAAAAAAACTGCATAGGAAAGACTCTAAAGCCTCCAATTCCAAAACAGGATAGATGAACAAGAAGCATCACAGGAGGAAAGAAATCTTTGATGCTGAACATAGAAAAACATAAAGTCCAAATCATGACACAGGCACACAGCGTTTCAGATGATACTGTGAAACTTTTCAGACTTGAAATCTGTCGTCCATTCTGCAGAGAGCTCTATAATCCTGCAGAAACCAATCAGAAAATACTCTGGACCCCAAACTTGGAGGAAAAAGATGAGAGAGGAAGACAAGAGCTGTATCTTCTTGTTTTTCTTAGTATCTGTTCCTTCTACCTAAGCTAAACAGCATCTGAAGCTGATCTTCGAAATCTAAGGCTTGAAATTAGACTTTTTTTTCTTCTCCTCTCTGGATGGTAAACAAATTAAGAGGTTTAACAATTGCAGCATAGAGAAGATATTACTGAACTTATTGAAATAAAAACAAGATGCATAAAATTGATGATGCAAAATCCCGGGGAAAGACAAATACAAATGTAAGAGACGTGCCCAAAATGTAGAATAAAATGTAGAGGGAAGTTGAAATGGAACAGGAAAAATGAGGAAGCCAGCAGGAAAATAAGAAAACCAAGGCAGCTCCAAAACAAAAAAGGTAAGCGAAAGGGAGAGGGATCAAATAAATTACTCAAAATATTTCCTCACGTGGTAGGCTATAAATGTGGAGAGTAAGGGTCCACGAAGTGTCTGATTATCTACATGTTCATATCACACACATCATGCATATCCCAATTTTTTTTTTAGTAATGAAGATTTTTTTTTAAATGTTGTAAGATATCAGAAGGGAGGTAGGGGGACTCATAGGCAAAGGATTAGGAATCAGAAAGTCTTTGGACTTCTCATTTGTAACCCTGAAGGCTAGAGGACAATGGAGCCATCTTACAATCTTGAATTCTGTTGAAGGGCACTCTGTGACATAGGGAGGAACATGGAGAAACGAAGGCACATGTAACAGGAAGCAGGAGTCCAACACAGGAGAAAAGCCAAAGGAATTCCTGGCATGAATGTGAAAGAAGATCATGATGACAAGTAAGACAGACACAAAGGGTAGCCCATGGCAGAACCACTTTCCACCTGGATATCAAAATCACATGAAATCATCACCTCGAATTCAAAGACCGAACACATAGGTAGTTTTATTTTAGATGTATTCCTGAAGTTGAGAAATATCCACCCTTAAATGTTTCAAAATATCCAGGAATGGATGACATCGTGGCCCAGAGGGTTAGGCCACCACCAGTGACACAGGCATCCTATATCTGAATTTCAGTTCAAATCCCACCTGCTGCACTTCCAACCCAGCTCAGCAGAAGACGGCTCAGGTGCTTGTACCCATATGGTCCAAGTGGGAAACTCAGATTGAATTCCAGTCTTATGGTTTTGGCTTGGTCCATCCTCTGGCCATTGTGACCATTTGGGGAGAAAATCAGTAGATGGAAGGCCTCTCAATCTCTGTTTCTCCTCCTCTCTGAAACTCTGCCTTTTAAAAAGTTCATAGAACAATTGGAATTAAAAAGACAAATTACAGGTACACAACACTGATGGCCTTGCAGTTTTCACAGTATATATTTTCTATGAATTTCTGAAAACCCTTCCTAAACTCAATCAGTAGAAACGAGAAGGGAAAGAGAAGTCAAGGAGATCAAATATAGGTAAGAGAAAATTACCAAGAATTGCTGGTGCAAAGGTAAAAAACTGTAGCTACGATAAGAAAAGTCATTCAGGCCAGAAGAGTTTTAATAGCCAAGAGGTCTATTGGTTGAAGCATCTTCCATCTAATTCCCTGAAGATATACCTGAGAAAACAACAGATGATTGCTTCAGTTCCTTCATCCATGTGGTAGACCTGGTTTACACATCTGGATCTTGGCCTTGGCTAGGCCCAGTCCTGGCTGTTACAGCCATGTAAGCAGAAAGTTGGGTGCAACCCACAGAATGGATTGAGTTCAAAAGACAGGTCTGAAGACAGGCCCAAGAAATGTAAGGCAACTAAAACACAGAACATTCTACCAGAAAGGAGGGACAGAAAACTTCAGAAATTTACAAATCGTCCTCCAATGAGTAGTGGAAACAGATCCAAAAATGAAAGTGCTAGAGGCCACCTGAAAGCTTTACAGGAATGGTATCCGAGATCGAGTGCTGGGAATGATCAAGACCAGAAAACCTCATAAATTCAAGGACATTTGGGCAGAATACTCAGAAGCATCTTGCCTTAGTAGAAGGGAATAATTCTCCCCAGTATAAACACTAATTATGTCGAGCAAATCTTATAAGCAAAACATGAAAAAAAGTAAATGGTTTTGAAGTAATTAACTCTAAGAACAAAGTTTGAGGATATTATAGAAACACAAGAAAATCAGTATGCAACCAGGTAAAAATTACATAGCCTAGTATCCAATCAATGATTACCAGCCACACAAAGAAGAAAAATATGTCCCACAATAATGAGAAAACCATTCAACTGAAACAGCCAAAACTGACAAAGCTATTAAAATGGACAAGTATCTTAAAGTTACTACTGCTATATTCCAAGGCCCCAAAAGTAAGGCATAAAAGATATTTAAAAGATACAAATCAAGCATCTACATACAAAAGTCTATAAAATGAAAAATACCCTGAATAGAAGAGAAAATACACTAAAGATTAGTGAAGTGAGAAATACAACTATCCAAAATAAACATTGTGAGAAAAAAAATCATTAAATGTAAAAGAACATTAAATTTAAAACAGCTGAGGAACATTGTGAGTGGATTAATACATATAACTCAACGGCCCAAATCAAAGAGAACAGAAAAAAATTCTAAAAGTAAACGCTAAGAAGTAAAATCATGATGAAAATTATAAACCCATATTCAATAAACACAATGAATCACAAACACGAGAAGGAAAGACAAATGCCCAAAGAAATAGCACAAATTTATTATACTACTGTGACACGAGCCTCAGAAGCCACCAGATGCATAAGCCTGGCAGCAAGTTTCCAATTCTGAACAGGTATCTATTCTAAGGACCAACACTGTTACAGTCATGAGGAAAACTACCAATCTGGAGTTCCATACTCAGGGAAATTACTGTTCAAACTGAAACAAAAAAATATTTCAAACATTAAAAACCAAAAAAGATTCATTATAAGCAGATCTTGGACTACAAGAAATCTTAAAAACTCTATCAGACAGAGGAAAATCATGTGTTGGTAAGAATGTACAGAAATTAAAACCCTCATACATTGCTGGTTGGAAGATAAAATAAGGCTACTATTAAAAATTTTCTAACAATTCCTCAAAATAGTGGCTATTAAGGTTTCATAACACCACCCAGAAATTCTGATCATATCTCTGTTCCCAAGAGAACTGAAACTATATGTGTACACAAAAATTTGCTCAAGAAAGTCCATAGAAGTATTATTCAGAATGTCAAAAACACAGAAATAATTCAAATGTCCATTAAATGTCGAGTGAATTTCTAAAGGTGACATTTCACAACAGAACACTATTGGGCAACAAAAATGAAGAAATGAGGGATGCGACAGCATGCATGAATCTTGAAAACATTAAGTGAAACAAGCCAATCACAAAAGGCCACAGGTTGTAACAGTCGCTTATTTGGCACATCCAGAATAGGCACATCTCTAAGTAGAAAGTAATTTCTTTTAGAATGACACAAATTTACAAAACTAAATTTTGATGAAAGTTGCACAACTTTTAATATATCAAAAGTTTAAACTTTAAAAGAAGATGCACATTTAATTTTTTTCTTTCATTTATTTTTACTCTTCACTTGAAAGGCAGTGATAGAGAAAGAGAAAGCAATGAAAATAGAAGTCTTCTTCCATCCACTGATTTTTCTTCCCAAATGCCTATTACAGACAAGGTTGTCCAGGCTGAAGCTAGAGGAATGGTGCCCAATAAGACACCTTGCATGTGTCAGGATCCCAAACAGGCATGTCCTGGGGGCCCCATTTCCCATCTCCCTTCCTGCCTGCAGCCTGGGAAAATAGTGCAGGATGGCCCAAAGCCTTGGGACCCTGCACTCATGTGGGAGACCTGAAGAAGCTCCAGGCTCCTGGCTTCAGATTGGCTGAGCTCCGGCAATTATGGTCATTTGGGGAGTGAATCATCAGAAGACCTTCCTCTCGGTCTCTCCTCCTCTCTGTATATCTGACTTCCACTTAAAAAATAATAATAATAATAAAAGAGTGGCAGAGGCCCAGTACCTCTAACATGACCTGCTGCCTCCCAGCATGCGCATTAGCAGGAAGCTGGACTAGAAGGAGAGCCGCAACTTCCACCAGGTACTCCAGCATCAGATGTGGAGTATCCCAAGCGGGGTCTGAGCTAAACCACAAAAAACAGTTTAATTATACGACACATAGATAAAAGCTTGATAAAGGTGTTTAACAAAAAATTAATCCACAAAGAATAGTAATTAACAATGGGGTATAATGCAAAGATAAAGGTAAAAATTGTTAGGAGAGAATAAATTAGGGTACACAGCTGTAAGGTTAAACACGTTTAACGGCATGACTTAAAAATAGGCTAAAAGATGGGCCCGGCGTGGTGGCGCAGTGGTTAAGGTCCTTGCCTTGCACGCCCTGGAGCCCATATGGGCACCGGTTCTGTCCCAGCAGCCCTGCTTCCCCTCCAGCTCCCTGCCTGTGGCCTGGGAAAGCAGTCAAGGACGGCCCAAAACTTTGGGACCCTGCACCCGCGTGGGAGACCCAAAAGAGGCTCCTGGCTTTGGATTGGCATAGTATCGGCCATTGCGCTCACTTGGGGAGTGAATCACCGAACGGAAGATCTTCCTCTCTGTCTCTCCTCTCTGTATATCCGCCTTTCCAATAAGAAAATAATAAAAATAAATCTTTTTAAAAAAATAGGCTAAAAGAAACTAAATCTTACTATAGACACTGAATCAACCACTAACAGTACAATGAATAATTCAGCCAATATTCAACAAGACAAAATATATCAAGTGCCAAAATGTAAACAGATGGGACAAATAAATAGCAAGACAACAAACTTAAAAACAAGCATTGCAGAACGCATACTGGTACACAAACATGAAATCGGAGTGTTCTACGTATATACACCAGGATAACACCAAATGAAATAAATGGTCATCTTGATGCTGTGGGTTAAGCCAACACTTGGACTACATACATCCCATATCAGCATACTAGTCCCAGTCTCAGCTGCTCTGTTTCAAATACTGCGTTTTGCTAATGTAACAGAAAAAAATGAAGAGGATGACAGCCAAAGTGCTTGGGCCCCTCGCACACATGTGGGAGACCCAGCTGGAGTTCCTGGCTCCTAGTTTCTTGGTGGCCAATCCCAAGCTATTGCTGGCATTTGCAGGGAGTGAAATAGCAGATCTGTCTCTCTCTGTCACTCTATCTTACAAACAACTAAATGCATTCTTTAAAAAAATCTTCAAAGTCAGACATTTCATTCTAGACATTTACCAAGGAAAAGTCTACGTAAAGATTCACATAGATGCTTACAGTCGTTTTTCGCCATAACAGCCAAAAACTAGAAATAGTTCAGATGTCACTTCATGAAGTGCTGCATACTCAAGCAATGAGATACTACTGTGCAATATAAAGAAATGAACCATTGACTCACACAATAGCATGTTATCAACCACAAAGTGATCAAGCCAAATAAATGAAGTCATGCAAAACACAGCACTACTTGTACACCATTACATAAGAGCACAGAAAATGCAAGCGTGCATCATGGTCAAATATAAACAAAATTTGACAAAAATCGAATATTCACATAGACTCAAATACTTCTCTACAAAACAGTTATTTAATGCTAAGAGGAAAACAATCAACTTTATAATAGAGAAGCCTGGGAGATATGACCTTAATTAAGCGATCAAACATTACCAGTAAGGGAACAAACCGAATGTTTACGCCATCTGAGAGGATGCAATCAGAACAGGATTTCTGTTGGTATTTCTACCAAAGGTTTAAAAATCTAAATTTAATCAAGAAACGTGAAACAAGCCCAAAGTAAAGAACATTCTAGAAAAAAAAATAGTAACAGCTGGGCCATGGCCTTCAACATTTTATGGCAGGGGTGAACATTTGGCATCGGGGTTAAGACACTGCTTCGAGACACCCATATCCATATCAGAGTGCTGTGGGTCCACTCCTGATCCATCTTCCTGGTAAGGTGCACCCCGGCAGGCGTCGGTAAGGACTGGAATAGTTGGGTCCATGCCACCTACACAGGAGACTCGAGATGAATTCTCAGCCCCTGGCTTCAAGTCTGGCCTCACTGTAATTGTTGCAGACACTTGGGGAGTGAGCAGAAGATGATAGCTCTGTCTCGTTAATCATTTCTTTTTCATTTAAAGGCCAATGTCATACAAGCACTAACAAAAGGAAAACAACTGAAAAAAAAAGATTAGGAAGAAGCAGGGCAACTAAGCTCACTGCAAGATCATTTACTAGCAAAGAGACTGGTGTGGCAATTAGAGCCAACTTGAGTGGAATCTGAAAATCAGATAATAAGGTAATATTAATTGACTGGTTTCAGAGGTTGTTTCACAGCTATGTGAGAATATTTTAAGAAGCAGGTGAGGAAGTATTTGAGCTGGTCAGAGCATCTGAACTGACTCGATGATAAGAGGTCTTTACATTTGTGTACTGTCTTGGTAATTTTTCTGCCAAGTTCAGAGAAGAGGCGCAGTGGGGGAACACGAGCGGGAAGGAACAGGGGGCAAAGAACATGATCACCTAAAACAAAATGCTTTTTAAAATGGAAGAAAGTTCTCAGGTGCCACTACTTACTGTTAACACAGACAAGCCAAGAATCAATTTAATTTTAAAAGATTTTTCAAAGCTGGCTGGAAGTCGCTGTTTTAAATTAGATGATGATCCCAGACACACATGCGTCTGCTTTCAGAGACAGGTTTTTTAGACAGGAAAAGACGTCTCAGACAAATCGCAAAGTCGAAGGGGCAGGGTGCCAGAAGTCAGAGAGGTCTTTTGCAAAAGGAGAAGTCTGGAACACAGTAAACAACGCAGGCGGCATCACACGAGTCCAGTTTCTGCAGTGCTTGAGCCACGGCGATGCATTTACACTCAGCCCGAAGCGCAGAAAGCTCTGCTCCAACCATGCCAAGCCCTTCTGTGCCCAGCAGCGAACTGCCACAAGGCGCTGTGTTCTTTGAAGGCAGTGACTTACGACATTTCTCCTGCCTACCAGTGACAAGAATCTCTTCCAGACGCTCTTTGGCTCACAATGTGCTATTCAAAAATCTGAACGGTTTGTTTATTTTCAAAGTCCAAGAGCCAAATAAGAAACTTGGTTTCCTTCTCTGGCCTCTAATTAAATGGGAGATGATAGTTGTTTTAGAAAAAAAAAAAATCAGTATACAACCTTAAGTCTAGATTTTATGCATCCTACCCAGAATTCTGAGAGGGAAAAAATAATATACACTTGTTGAATTCAGTCCTAATATAGGCTTCAGCCTGGGAAAATGAGGCATTTCATTTCCTATCTTACTCCCAGTACCCAGAGTTGTTCCTCAGTGAATATCTCTTCAAAACAGTAAGTATGGAGAAGAATCTAAAGAAAACTAGCGGATGAATTACTCCCAGCTGGCCAGAAGATAGGTAAATATTTCAGTTTCCTCCAACTCACAACTGTGCAAAATATGACCAAGTTGAGGGTTCGGGAACACCAGGCTGAGCTCAATTCTTTCATATAACATTTCCGTAAGTAATAGCCTACCTATTTCCACTATGTTGAAGAGATGAGGAAAGAAAAGACAAAAGAAAAAGGAAATGAATTTCCTCTATTGACAATGGTAGTTACTAACCAAGAAAAACCAACAAACCGGGAAGCCCCTTCCCAACTTACATGAATGGTCTTCTGACTCCTGTTTTCTGTTTTCCTGCTAGGAAAGGGGCTTGAGTGTCACAGGAAAAGCCTTTGGCAAAAACTGCTGAAGCTGTTTGTCCAGCAAGCAACAGAACATGAAAGAAAAAAAGGGGCTTTCTTTACAAAGTTCTGTGAAGAGATAGCAAAACCACAAAATAGCCACACGGTCCCTATCTGCGCGACACGTGACCTACAAAAAACAACCAGAGACCTAATACCAGCTGCGATGCCCTTGCTTTCAAGATTTCAAGCCCGTTAATCCTTAGCCTGAAAGATGCTGCCTTGCACATCCAGAAAAACACAGAACGGATACTTCAATATGTTGTGGATGAAGAGTATCACCCAGTCAGCTAGTGTGGAAAGGGTTGTCACAGCCACTCCCACGAGGAGACAAAGCCTTGTACATAACTTTAGAAACTGTGGCTCAAGAGAAATCTGCTATGAAAAAAACAAGTTTACTGCTAAACTGATAGTAACTGGAGTATCTGGTAAGAGAAGAAACAACAAAATGGAACCAGTAGCTGTGGTTTTTACCTGACCAAGCATATCCTGGGGCTTGAGAAGGAAGCAGAATGCTGTAAGTACAGGGTCAATGTGGTTGCTGTGTTAAGCCAGGTTCCGTCGATAAAATAAGCAGGGAGTAGATGTACAAAGGCTGTGTGTTCCCAGGTTTCCCCCATTTTACAGTATTATCGTTCTGGGCTGCAAGAGATTAAAAAGTGGTGTGATGAAGCCACCACAAAAAAAGTGACTCAAAGAAAAAAAAAAAGTGCCACCACCTCTCACCTCTCTACAGATCACCTCAGCTTCTCTATGTTGTGGAGGTGACAAGGGCAACCTACAAGGACCCTGCTCCGCCTGGGGCCTGATGGCTTCCTTGTAGAGCCTGCTCTCAGGCCCTTCCTTGTTCCATGAACTGCTCTCAGCTGGAGTTCACAGCGCCAGGCTGATTTCCTTGGCCCCATGCCCACATCACAGCTGTTTGTACTTAATTGAGGTATGGTGTGTTTTGAAACAAAATGAACCAGATTTCCCCTATTGCCTATGTCAGTGCCTGGTACTGGGAAACATTAACTATTTCCCATGCAAGCTACCAAAGACTGTAGTACGTGTGGATGGAGAGACACTAAGCCAGAAACAGGTGAGTTTGCCAGACAAGAAGCCCAAAGCAAAGCACAGATATTTTATTGGTTATGTAGTTTTCGGACTCTCTCTTGTCTCCAAACAAGTTTCACACCAGTTATAGAAGGTGATAAAGGAACTAGAGTCACGCAGGAAAGTGCACAAGGGCAACAGGTGTTTCCAAATTGATTCCAAAGTTTTATTTTGATCTCTCTGGTAACTAAATCAAAAAAGAAAAATAAGAGTTGTATTTTACTTAATGAGAGAGGGGCACTATTTTCATCTACATAAGTTGCAGTCATGGTTTTCATGTGACACAGAATATATAAAGTTGGGGCTGCACCAACATTTCATATGAGTGCTGGTTCGAGCCCAAGCTGCTCCACTTCTGATCCACCTCCCTGCTACTGTTGCTGAGAAAGCTGCTGACGAGGGCACAACTGCTTGGGCCCCTGACACTGACGTGGAAGATCTAGATGAAGCTTCTGGCTCCTAGCTTTAGCCCAGCCTTGGCCAGTACGCGTATCTGAGGCATGACCCAACAGATGAAGATCAAGCTCTCTTTGTATCTCCTTAAATAAATGATTAAATTTTTACTGACATAGCAATCTCTTCCTCTATGAACCCTCGATACATACTACAGAGGAAAAAATCTCAGATGCTATATCACCCATGAAACTAAAATAGGAAAAAAAAAGCACAGCTTTTTAGACACTTGTATTTTTACAGTCTCTGCAATTCCAAAGCAATCCTATGAGTAAATGCCATTTTCTAATTCAGGGTTCTTGTCAGGAAAAGCACTTGCCTGGAAGCAAACGTAGTACATTCTACATTTAGAGCTACTGAATGACCTAATACAAATCACAAAGTAATAGCAGAGCAAGCTTTACCAAAGAATATGTATGGATTCTTGGGCCAAGCCCATGCTATCAAATCAAACTCTGTATAGGGAAGAATCAAGAATCTGTATTTTTTTTTAACAAGTATCCTCCATGAGTTTAGGCTGAAAGCCAGATAAATAACTACAAACCAGGAGCAGTCATTCTCAAAATGCAGCATGCATTAGCAACCAGAATTCACTGGAAGGTTTTGTTCAAACACCCAGGGCCAGGTTTCACCCTGTGGGGTTTCTGATTTGGTAGGTCTGGTGGTGGAGGGACACGTACTTGCTTTTACTCACAAGCTCCCAAGTGATACTGATGCTTCTGGACCTGGGGTCAGACTTACAGAATCACTGTCTGTTTCATGCAACAAGTGTCTCAAAAAGTCTTTGATTAAATCAAAAAGCAGACCGTTCCAGACTGAAATCTCTGAGAAGTGTCTGAAGTGATCAGTGGTTTTGCTTTAAAACAATTTCAGGTGCTTCTGATATTGGGCATAAAGGAAAATTTTGCATTAAAAAATAAATTAAACCTGAATCCATTTCACCTTTTCAATTATGAGGACTGCAGCTTTCTTAGGAGAGTGCTTTTGAATTAGTCAATAGAGACTCCTGTTGAAATTCCATGAGCCAGGGAACAAAAGATCTGAGGTCAGACATTACCATTTAGCAATCTTGGACATTAAAAGCACACACTTAATGAAGCTTCTAAGGACATGTTGTTTTTGAGCAGGACCTCATCCCAGCAAATGTCTACGAGAATGAGAGCTGCAAAATGTACTCAGCACATCATTATATGACTCAATCTATGGAGGGAAGTTTTAGCAAAAAAATTTTTTAATGTTTTTAATTGAGAAGCAGTAGGACAGACAGGTTTATCATTTGAGATTTACTTCTCAAATGCCTACAATGATCAATCAAGACTGGACTAGGGAGAAAAACTGGGAACTCAATCCTAGTCTCCCACACAGCTTGCAGGAACTCAACACTTCAACCATTACTGCTGCCTCCCAAAGTTTACATTCACAGGAATGAGAAGTTAGGAGCCAGAGACAGAAATCCATCCCAGACATGCCATGGGATGCAGACAACTTAGTCGGTAAACTAAATACTGTCTTAGAAACTACTTAATACTGTTGATCTGAATAGTGGAGGATGTCACCAAACCCAACTTTAGATTTGACAAAGTCAATACTCGGCTGTTTTAAAAAACGGGATAGCCAACAGTTCTAAGTCTTCTTAATTTCCTGTTCATAGGATAAGATTACAGCATAGCTTAATTGGAAAAGTAATAACTAACTCATGCATAGCTTTGAGTCAGTAAATTGTAAAACTAAAGGAAAGTAGAGAGATGTGGACACAAGTGAGTTTTATATCATTTGGAAACGGAGTTTCATCTGTCAAAAGATAATTCCTATATACTATTCTCTGAGTTCCTATACCAATCTTTGCAAGAAATAGTGACTTTTAAAATCTCTGAAATTAGTTCAACAGAGATATGTCATCAGGCCCAAAAACTGGTAAAATCATTAAGTCTTGCAAATAGTCACAAAAACTGACTTCTGAATAAACATGACTTCAGCCCACATTTCCTGATCTGTCTCCACCCAATTTCCAGTTAAAATACACATAAAGACAAACAAAAACTCAACAGGTTAATCCTCCATCTATGAGGGCTAGCATTCCATATGGGCACCCATTCATGCCCTGGCTGTTCTACCTCTTATCAAGCTCTCAGCTTGTGGCCTAGGAAATCAGCAGAGTCCCTTAGGACCCTGCACCCACATGGGTGAAGCTCCTGGCTCCTGACTTCAGATCAGCCCAGTTCTGGCCATTACAGCCATTTGGAAATTGAACCCACAGATGGAAGATATTTCTCTCTTGTATTTCTCCTTCTTCCTGTAAATATATCTTCAAATAAAAATAAGATGAATCTTCAAAAACAGAAACAAACAAACAAACAAAAAAAAGCAAAACAGTTCTAAAACCAAGAATAGCAGCCAGCCATTTGTAAGAACCTGGCAGAAATATTAGCTGAGTGCAGTGTAGATGGAGCTGAATTAAAAGCAATCAGTTTCTAATGAATGGTTTTATTGCTGAAAAAGAACAGCTACACATTACACCTCTACTTCACCTCAGTATGTAGAAAATGGGACCAAGAATGGCATCAGGAAGTAGCCAACATTGTGTGGCTCATGACTTGCTTTAGCCAATTCAAGCTGCTCTGACAAAATTCTGGAAAATACTGGTAGTTTAAACAGTTCTTTGTCACAGACCTAAAGAGTGCAAGTGTCAAATCAGGGTGCCAGCACAGGTGGGTTCTGACAGGGCCCTGCCCTGGAATGCAGCTGGATGGTGCCTTTCTCTTTATATCCCCAGTAGAGAGACCAGTGAGATCCCCAGACTATCTTTTATAAAAACACTAAACCATCTTTGCAAGGGCTCCAGACTCATGAGGTAATGATTTCCCAAAAGCCACACCTCCCAATGTCATCACCTTGTACTTCCATATGAATGGGAGGAGGACTTGGGAAGGGAGTAAAAATATTCAGTTTATAACACCACTATTCTCCCATTGACTTTTAGAAGCCCTTTACAACTGAATTTTTTCATAAGTCATTAACCACCGTAAATAACCCATGGGTTTCTGAATGTTAAAGAATCCACTTGCAAAGATTTTGTTCATAAGATTTCTAACGTAAAAATTTCTCCTGTCACTAGCCAAGTCTCTTAGCACTGTCTTGTAACTTTAAAAGCAATAGCCTAGGTCCACTTTGATTGGATGACTTCTTAGGCGAATGGGGCATGCTGGCAGTCAGTGTGCAGGGCCTGCAGAGGTGGTCATAGGTAATCATCTTTTTAATGGTGCTGAGTGCTCACCACCTCACTGTACAAAGGCAAAGCAGTAGAGCCAGGCTTGTAAGACAGCAAGTACTGTACCCCTCCACAGTTAGTGTGCCCAAGTGTATGGCTGTTCTTGCCCAAACAAATACGCCTCTGAAATCAGCTGGGATCCATACAGTTGGTAAACGTAGAACAGTTGTAATTCCAAAGTCCAGGCCTGCACTGTCCGGCATAAAATTCACCCGTCTAGAGAGACAGCTCAAAAACAGAAACTTGTATCATTACAAGAATTTTTAATTGGCAGCTCTGAAATACTGCCCAGAACAGTTATATCAAAAGGTTTGTTACTTTTCAGTGAAAATACAGGTTTTACTATTCTTCCCCATAAAATAGAACCTCCTGAGTTGTGTCCTTTTGAAGTCAAACTTTAACTAAACATATGTATAACAACAACCTCATAATTAATCTTTTTTGTTCATTGTGTTTTCTTTTTATTTACATAAAAGTCAGAGTCAGAGAGAGAAGCAGAGACAGAAAAAGAAATTTCCCTTCTGCTGGCTCACAGCCCACATGGCCACAATGGCCAGGCTGGGTCAGACTAAAGCCAGGAGCTTCCTCTGGGTTTCCCACATGTCTTGTAGGGCTCCAAACACTTGGATCATCCCTCACTGCTTTTCCTAGGCCATTAGCAGAGAGCTGGATTAGAAATGCAACAGGCAAAACACAAACTGGCTTTACCCACTAGTTCCTTTACAATACTAGTTCCTTTCTATTTTTTAATGTACTAAAAATCATGCGCAAAGGCTAAGCTGTTCAAAATAATATTTCTTAAACGGAAGTAAGACAAGTGTAGATGCTTCTTCCACTCAGAGCCTGGGAGGCAGCAGGTTCAAGTCGCTGGATCCCTATCATCCACATGGGAAGCCTGGGTTGGTTTTCTAGCTCTCCACTTCACTACAGGTAGGCCCATCTGCTGTAGGTATTTAAAGAGTGAACTAGTGGATGAGAAATCTCTCTCTCTCCTCCGCTTGCTTTCCCTCTGTGTGTCTCTTTGCCTTTCAAATGAACACAAATTAAATTTTAAAACTGTAGAGGATAAGATTATCAGTAGAAACATTTTCTTTAATGTCAAGAATAACAAGAATTCCACTATTATTCCCACTGTTCACCAAGTTCTTGGAAAGTCTAACTACCTCAAGACCACAACTAGCAACATGTAGGGAGTGGAGACAGTTAAAATTGTCCTTATTTACAATCAAAATGATTTCCTGCATGTAAAATCCTGGGTGACTATGAAAAATCTGAAACTAAATTTCAAACAGAAATGCTAAGGACCAAATGAGCCAAGACAAACTAATAGATGAGGAGGATTCACCCACTGGATAGGAAGATAAATAAAACCTTGTAATAAAGGTAATATGTTTCTAAGGCTAGACATATGGGAGAACAGACACTTACAGATATGACATTAGAGTGGGGACATAAAGGCACTGGATTAAAACATTCCTAAAGCAAAAAGAGAAATGTACACTGTCAGAATCAACTTCACAACATACATGAAAATAACATCTATACAAATTATAACCTAGACGCGACTTGTCTGGCCCAGGAAATCTCCATGTAAGTATAATGCATCTTACACCCTTTTAACTTCTTTTCTTAACGCCTCAACTATCATTTTATGTTCATCTCACATAAGGAAAGCTACATGTATTTCTTTATAGGACAAAGAGGAAGTTAAAAAGTTGGTCATACTTGAAGATTTCGTTCATACCTAAAACTAACCACTCACTTCCTTAGGCTCCAAAGAAAGTCACGTAAAGTGTCTGATTTCCCAGAGAGATAAAAAGTCCATTGAGACTTCTCTGTTTTAAAAATAAGATAACATAGATCCTCAAAGAGTATACAAGCAGATAATTAATGAATACCCCAGATAAGACTTTCACAGAAAAATGACCTACCAAGGTCATCATCAACTGCACAGCAACGTGCAGTTCTCAATACACGCTAAATGTTGTGGAAATCAAATATTTACCTGTGAATCATAGTGGTTTCTGATGTTCTGACTTTGGCCTTTCTTTATCCTACATGGTGCCTCGGATGTACACACCAAGTTATTTCAGTTGATCAACAACTACTGCCTCAGAGACACTCCATTTCAGAGATAATGTTAACATGGTCATAAATAAAAAGCATTAGAATAAAACCATTCACATTTTTAGAGGCTTAAGGTTCTAATTACAACACATCTATTACACATTCATCACAAAATTCTTTTGATATCAGTTTTCAAACTTACTTCTAAACCACCATAACGTGTACTCTAATACTACATCACAATATTATGCATGTGTAGTGCCATCTGGAGATAAATTAAGCATTTCACCTTACCAGACAACATTTATGAGGTTCTCAAAATGAATCCCACAAATCAGAAATGTGACCCAGTGTGCATACATATTTCTGAAAGCACTGATTTTTAACAACGCAGAAACACCTCAAAACCCAACAACAGGAAACAGTGAAAGTGGACATAAATTCAATAGCCATTGCAATTCAAAAGTAGATAGATGGGGTCCCAGTGTGGTAGCCTAATGGCTAAAGTCCTCACCTTGCACACACCAGGCTCCCACATGGGCGCAGGTTCTAATCCTGGCTGCCCCACTTCCCATTCTGCTCCCTGCTTGTGGCCTGGGAAAGCAGCTGAAGATGTCCCAAAGTCTTGGGACCCTATACCCACATGGGTGACCCAGAAGAAGCTCCTGGCTCCTGGCTTCAGATTGGCACAGTTCTGGTGGTTGCAGCCACTTGGAGAATTAATCAGTGGTTGAAAGATCTTGCTGTATGTATAGATGACTTTGCAATAAAAATAAATAAATCTTTAAAGAAAAAATAATATATAGGTGGGTATTCTTTGAAGTTAGAATGTATCAGAGAACCGAAAATCATAAATGGTGATAGGATTTTTTCCTTGCTAAAGCTAACAGAACAAGGTAACAAAACTATTAATGAAAACAGCCTATAAGAGTCAGGCTCTAGAAAGCTGTGCCCATCCAAAGTCTAAAGCACAATGGGGTGTGATTTCTCTAAAGTGTTGGAACAGGTATTGGGTTGTAACAGACTAAACTGCTGTTTGGGATGCTCGAATTCTCCTATTCCAGTGTTGGCTGGAAAGCTGGCTATTCGGGTTCTAGCACAGCATTTTGCTGATGCAGTTGGGAAGCAGCAGCTGATGGCTCAACTGCTTCAGTCCCTGGAACCCACATGGCAGACATAACATGCAAAAATTCCTGCTCCTGACTTCTGCCTGGCCTAGCCCCAGCTGTTGCAACCAATTGATGGAGAATCAGCAGACAGAATATGGATCTCATTCTCTGCCTTTCAAATAAATCATGTGTGTGTGTTTCGTTGCAGAATTTGCATATCTGGAATTTGCATATCCAGATGAGGGACTTCAGGAATCCAACCAGATCATCAGGAATATCTATCTGGAATGGAACCCCTTGGTAGTCTAGAGTCAATAGAAAAGTATTTAAACCTTAGAGGCTCATAATTTTTGCCTTCTCACTCTTTTTAAGATTTATTTTTTTTTATTACAAAGTCAGATATACAGAGAGGAGGAGAGATAGATAGAAAGATCTTCTGTCCGATGATTCACTCCCCAAGTGAGAACAATGGCCGGTGCTGCACCAATCCAAAGCCAGGAGCCAGGAACTTCCTCCAGGTCTCCCACACGGGTGCAGGGTCCCAAGGCTTTGGGCCGTCCTGGACTGCTTTCCCAGGCCACAAGCAGGGAGCTGGATGGGAAGTGGAATTGCCGAGATTAGAACCGGCGCCCATATGGGATCCAGGCGCGTTCAAGGTGAGGACTTTAGCCGCTAGGCCACACCGCTGGGCCACCTTCTCACTCAATTCGTAATACTTGGAAGGATTTCTACAGTTCTCTTAGATCATAATGAGAGGTTAAGTTGGAGAGAAACAGAAATAGTATTAATGATGGAGCCCCTTGGTATTGTCTAGGAGAGAATGCACAGTTTTAAAAATTACTTATTTTTTATTCATTTGGTTGTTTATTTATTTGAAAAGCAGATTTTACAGAGAGAAGGAGAGACAGAGAGTGAGGGCTTTCACCTGTTAGTTCAATCCCCTAATGACAACAACTGGGGCTGAGCCGATCCGAAACCAGAAGCTAGGAATTTGTTCTGGATCTCCCAAATGGGGGCAGGGGCCCAAGGATCTGAGCCATCCTCCACTGTTTTCCCAGGTGCATAAGCAGGGAGCAGGATGGGAGGTGGAGCAGCCAAGATATGATCCAGCGGCCAAATGGGATGTTGGCGCAACAGGTAGAGATTGGTATACTTCACCACCATGCCAGTCCCATAAATACACATTTTTTAAGACAAATACATTGAGTTCCCAGACAGTATCAGCTATCTTGTGTCTTCTCATGCTTGATTTTCCCTAACTGAAATGCTCTTTTCCTCTGCCTATTCATATGATAAACTCCTCCTTATCTGTCAATGTTTCCTGGTTCAGGTGATGTCTCAGAAGTCACCTTCTTAGGTAGTGTCACACATACACACACACATCACATCACATCACATCAGCAGTGAGCTGGTTGTGCCATCCCATATGCTATCATCTCTGCACATGTGGTACACTAAATTCTATTCATCTATGAATCAATACTGAGCTTCGAATTTCCTGAAGATAAAGTAAATATCAAATTATCTGTGTATGCTCTTGCATAGCATGCTTGGCAGGTGGACAGTGCTCAATAAAATCTTCATGAGTAACAGAAGGAGGAATGAACAAATACCTATGGCCAGCAGATAAGAACTACAGAATTGGTTTACCTAAAAGCACAAGTATGTGAACACAACCAGTGACATCCCTTCACTTATGCATGCTTGCAAAAAGTGCACACAAAACATAACACACTGGTAATAGAATCTTCCCAGATCCTTCAGGGCATCGCAAAGTGTGACAATGTAAGATTGTTTCTAGTCAATCTCATATTTTCCATCCCCAATAGCCACTAAGAAGAGAAAGAGACAAAATAGGAATGAATGAACAAACCTTGTAGAAAGATCATTCTATATGGCTAAATATTATGGCTTACCAAGCCTTAATTCTTTCTGTCTTCCTTAACATACTCATCTGCATTACCAGCATGAATGTGGGGATCACTATTAACTGTACAATCATCTATATTACCGATTTATGCTAAAGAAACTTCATTTTCAGGAAAGTATAGCCTCAATATACAAAACATATCAAATAAACTGGCTTTATAAATTTAGAAGTCAGCATGGAGACATAATGGGCTAATACTATATCTACATGCACCAGCATACCACGTGAGCTCCAGTTTGTGTTCCAGCTGCTCCTATTCCCATCCAGCTCCTAGTTCATGGCCTGGGAAAGCAAGAGAAAATGTCTCAAATCCTTGAGTCCCTGCACTCAGGTGGGAAACCCAAAGAAGCTCCTGGATCTTGGCTTCAGTTTGCCTAGTAATAGCATTTGCAGCCATCTGAGGAGCGATCAGCGGACAGTTGACCTCTCTCTGTATCCCCTTCTGTTTTTGTAAATCTGCCTTTCAAATAAAAATAAAATGAACCTTAAAGCACAAAAGCCAACTCAAATAAATTCATGGTGGTATGAGAATGGGATGAGTCTCTATATTACTTAAAGAAATCTCCCACATATGAGAAAAAAATGTAAAAAATAAAGCCTTAAGAAATATAAAACATTCAATATAGTATTTACATGATTCTAATGTGAGGATTATATTATATTTGAAGGCCAAAGCAAACAGCAAGAACAACTGATAACGGTAGCTACATAAGCACTTAATGCTTCTTTAAATTTCAAAGAAAAGGAAATGTACAACCTGAAAAAAATGCTCCATATTACATAATGCCTTATCTTAAAAGGTTTTAACTTTACTTTTGTTATTATTGTTACTTTATGATATATTTTCATAGGCCCTGGGATTTCCCTTACCCTCTTCCCAAGTCACTTGTCCCACCACTGAGCTTCTCTATATTATTACTATAGTATAGTTCTTCATAAATAGTCATATGTCCATCATTGAGGGCACGGACAATGGCAGAGAGTTCAGCATCCCATCGACAATATATAGTTAACAGTTTCATTAGGAGTCCATCTTTGATGTGGAAGTAGAAGATGGATACGGTACTGTATTCTAACATCTGGATATGGCAGCGTCCATTACAGTTACTATACATTGCCTTAAATGAAAAGCCACAAACAAAATCAACAGGAAGAAAAAAGAAATTAAAAACATGAAGTTGAATAACATGCTACCGAATGACTGATGTGTTACTGAAGAAACAAAAAGCAAAATCAAGAACCTTCTTGAAGAAAATGATGCTAATGTATGATCTAGGAGTCAGTGAAGAATTCAGTGAGAGTTTTGAAAAGATAAAACTAAAAAAAAAATCAAAATCCATGAGATACACTTTCCACTGATCTTTGTTGGTGAAATGTGTCTCCTATAGGCAACAGATAGATGGGCTTTTATAATGCAATCTACTTATCTATGACATTTGATTGATGAGTTTAAGCCATTTACATTCAGGGTTAATATGAATGGATGACAATTTGGTCTTCTGTTGTTATTTTACTGGGGTGTTCTTCACATTTGCCTGTTTTTGGTGGGTGCTATTCCTCTTCTCTGTCAAGAGAACATCTTTAAGTATCATTTGTAGGGCAGATTTGGAAGAGGCATATTCTTTTAACTTTTCTTTATTGTGAAAGAGTTTTATTTCATTTTCAAAGACAAAGCAGAACTTTGCTGGGTACGTTATCCTGGGCTGACAAATTTTGCTTTTAGAATCTGGAATATGTTGCTCCATTCTCTTCTGGCCTGTAGAGTTTCCTGTGAGAGATCTCCTGTGAGTTTAATCGGCAGGCATTCCTTTATCTGTCAATTGATGGTCTTTTTTTTTTTCATGTGCACATTTAAGGATCTTTTCCTTATGTTTGATTGAAGAGAACTTGATGATCATGTGTCATGGTGAAGATTGCTTTTGATCAAGCCTGTTGGGAGTTCTGTGCCCCTCCTGGATGTTGTTTCCCAATTCTTTCTCCAGATTAGGGAAATTTTCCCTCTTTCTGCACCTTCTGGGACTCCCATAACTCTTACATTTGCCCTTTTAATAGAGTCTTTCAATTTTTAAATACTTTAATTAGCTTCGCCCAGATCTGCTTCCAGCATTTTCTTTGTTTCTCCCTACTGACTGGAAATATCTTCCAATTTTGAGATTTCTTCTGTCTCCTTCATTCTATTTTGGAGACTCTCCACTATACTTTTAATTTGCTCCACTGTATTCTTGACTTCTGATATATCAGCTTTCATTTGATTCATTTCCAGTGTGACATATTCCTTAAATTCCTTGAGTGCCTGCTTTACGTTCTTCTTGTTGTTGATAAGAAACTTTATAACAAGTGTTTTGAATTCTGTGTGTCCCATTTTCTCAATGTCTTCCTCAATTAACTGTGAGGTTGGCAAAGGGTTTTGATCCTTTGCCCGGGAGTCTTCAGTAATATTCATTGCACCTGTGTCTCTTCTTTTGCTCTTTGCCTCCTTGTGGCAGGTTTCTAAGCTCTGTCACCCACAGGTCTACAGTTCTATTTTACTTATTGCAGTTGGTACACGGCTCTTTGTTTGCAGTCACTTGTGCCACTCCCTCCAGCGAGTCTCAGGCTGGGTTCTTATGTTAGATTTCCACCATGGTCTCTGTAGCCCCAGCTCCTGGCTCACCACTCTCCACCTCCTGTGATATCATGCTGAAGCTACACCATTGTCTGTACAACCTTTTTCCCACTTCCTGTTAGAACAGTTCCCAGGATTAGGAAGACACTAGGTGTCCTATATAGCTAGATTGTTGGCGGTGCTGATCTTTCCAGAACCTATTGGCCATTAGGTCTGAGGGTCACACAGACCTATTTTGACTTGCACAATGCTAAAGTTGGTATTATTTTTCCTGTGGGACCAGTGCAATGCCCTGAGCTCAGTGAGGTCTCTTCCAGCTCAGAGCACGCACAGCTCACTGTGGTCTCCGCAGTCTAAAACCTTTGCCACACTATACAAAATGGCACCTGATGTGCCACTACTAGAGTTCTTGATCTGCTGACCATCAGGTCTGAGGGCTACCCAGACCTATTTGGGTGGAACCTGTAGGATGCCACATTGTTGCAGTTCACTGAGCCAGAAATGAGTTCACTCCCAGCTCAGTGCATGCGCTATACATTGCCTTTGCCTCCTTAAACAAAATGGCACCCAATTCAGCTCTAGGGGACTGACTGGGCTATGAAATCCGTGTTCTCATACTGCCCATCTGTAATCTACTGCTCTGTCTCTGCTCCTGGTCAAATCCAACAGACCAGCAGGACGAGCAGTTCTTTGTCTGAGTTTACCTCCTGAGTTCCCAGTGAACATCCCTTCCCATCTTGTTGCGGATGGAGTTCTGGGTGCTGGTACAACTCAGATCGCCACTTGCTGAATGTCACTGGGGTATCAGTCACTGCAACACCATACTGTTGTGTCTGCTGCTTTCCTGTGTCTGTCAGTCTCCAGGTGCCCCTCTGCTGTCATTCTGTCCTCTCCTATTTCCTGGAATGTGCCCTCTCTGCTTCACACTGGCTAATGTTTCTCTGTTTAAATGTGTCCTTACCCTATTCTGCCATCTTGATTCTGCAAAAGTTTTTAAAGTAAGAATGTTACATATTAGATATATATTTAGACAAAAATGAATATCCCAACTGAAACATGATTATAAGCATAAATAGAAAATTTTATGTGAAAAATACAAATACATGGTAGTGAGCTTTAGAAAAATGCTGAAAAGTCTTCAAATGACCAAGGAAATCTAAATTTTTTAAATGCCACTCCTCTCAACAACTTGATCGTTTTTAAAATCTCATAATATTCAGTATAAATAAAGTCCCTTTACTTTCTAACAGTAACAGTGGATGTTTCACTATGTTCATTTCTATGAAAAACCAGACAAGCATCCCTCTTGACCTTGCAATTACACTTCATGATATTTATCATGAGGAAGTTACTAGCAATTCATGCTATCTAAATGAGGGCAATATTGCAAAATGCTCTATAGCTATAAAACTGAAAGCAACCATGCAGTCCTAGAGAAGGGGGCTATTTAAATAAATAAAATGCATTCAAAGAATGAAATATTTCCACCATTTAAAAAGTCACACTCAAGACTCCTTTTCCAGGAATACTCAGGGCAAAATGTCCTGGAAAACCTCCCAGCACAACAGCATCTAAAACTGCCAGGTGTGCATATGGCTACACCAACACATATTCCTATTTAGCAAATGCTCAGCCAAGTTCACAGAAGTAATGAATCTCAAGAAGCAAATGTATGCTCAGAAATCAACTGTGGTAAAATAGCACTGAACCCAGCAGTTGGTATTATCCCAATTTCAGACAACTTTGAGATGTGGCTTTTGCAGACATAAATCAAGAGATGAGGGAAATTAGATCAAAGACCTCAGCAGAATTCTGGGACATTCAATCCTCCAGCAGGTGAACTGGAGGGGAAAATATTAACCCATGTCATAAGGGAGAGAGTTACAAGACCTGATTTACCTGCTCAGGCTTCGATCAGTGTAGGAAAGATTCTCCCCTGAGAATTTATTCCCAGACACTTGCCCTTATTAAATTAATGGTCTGAATTCATACTATTTATGTAGCCGCCTCCAGAAAAAAAAATCATGTTGGATATTTAAACTGATATGAACATGAGCTGATAGTGCCTTTATGGCACCAAGCAGAAGCAAATACAATTTCTTTCAGGAGGCATTCACTGTAAGTTCTCTAGGAAAAATGAGCTCACTTTTATGGAAAGCTGGTATGTGCAACCCAAAACAAATGCAGGAGCAAGCCATCGTTTACACTGTCATCGAGAACAATAAACAGTGCGATCTATAGACACTGGAATTACCAAAAATAAGTAGAACTGTCTAACATATTTCAAAACAAGAGGATACAGTTAAAAGATATATTAAAAATAACACGTAAATTTGAAAAAGATTCAATTAGACTTTCTAGCAATGAGAAACACAGTATTGCAAATTAGATTCTTAAAGAATGGGTCAGCTCATTAAATTCAGCAGTTGAAAGAATTTGAAAAAAATCACAAAAAGCAGGGCTGAGGCACAGAAAAAAAATTTGGGAAGAAAGAGTCAGAAACATATATATACATATGATGGGATAGACATCAAAAATGTTAATAGCTAAAATTTATAGTTTTGAAAATTTGGATGATTTTTACCTATTTCTCATTTACCTAGTAAATCATACAAGATATCTTCAAAAATTGTGTTGTTACATATACATTTTTTAAAATATATATATAAGTGGAAACATTTTAATGGATTTTTTTATTAAACTTGTCATATTTTGCATGAACTTTCTGAAGCAACATGAAAAACTAATTAGTACTTAAAATTATTATTAGAGGGGGCTAATCATTACCTGCGGTCCCAGCACCCCATATGGTGCCAGTTTGAGTCCTGGCTGTTTCTCTTCCAATCCAGCTCCCCATCACTATGCCTGGAAAAGTAACAGAGACTGGCCCAAGACCTTGTGCCACTACACTGAAGTGGGGAGACCCAGAGGAGGATCTTGGCACCTGGCTTTGGACTGGCCCAGCTCCAGCCACTGCAGAAATTTGGGAATGAACCAGCAGATGGAAGATCTATCTCTCTTTCTTTCTCCTTTTCTCTCTGCAGCTCTGCCTTTCCAATGAAAATAAATAAAATCTTTATAAAAAGTAGATTTATTACAGATGATAAGCTCTCATACTATTTTTAACTTTGTATTTCATAAATTTTCATTTATTATTTTAATGTGTATATGGTTTCCATTTTATATTTTTCACTTGTCATTTCAAAACTAGGAAATACGGATAGATAGATAGATAGATAGATAGATAGATAGATAGATAGATAGATAGATAGATAGATAAGTAAGCCAGTGGGACTAAACAGTCCAAATAAAAATTGTGCAAGAAAACCTCATTTTGTAATAATTAAAGTTGGAAACAAACAAGCAGCACACAAGGTTTCAGATATTTGTAACGGTATGCAAAGGCATTTTGCCTTAAATGTTAAAATTTTCAAGACTGAAACAGACAGAGAGAGAGAGAGAGAGAGAGGTCTGATATAGAGCCTGCATGGGAACAGCAAGCAAAATCACAGAATGTTACCAGCGATTGTCCCTGGTGCCCCACTTTCCTTCTTACATTAATATCCAAGGAAAGAGAAAGAGCAAGAGGATCAGTCAGGGTTTCTTGATGTTGACACACATCTGGCCTCAATTCTGTTGGGAACCAGAGTGGTGGAAATAAGAGGACCAGGAAAAGCAGGCAAAAGCTAAAACCATCCAAATGAAAGCACATGAAGATTTATAGTCACTGACAATTAGAAGGGAAAGTGACATTTACCATGTTCTTTCAAGACAAGGGAAAAGAACCCAATTGCCTGAAGAGGCGGGGGCAAAGGTGACAATGCCTGGCTGGGGCCATGTCCCTTCTTAACGACATCAGATTTACAATTTGGGGGAGGGGGGTTCACATTATCTTTAAACTAGAAACCACAGATTTTTAAACTTCGATGTGTTCAGAAATAAAAATGTAGGCCACAGGCAACATACTTTCACATATCACCTAATGACAGGAAATTATTTGCTAATGATAGGAAAGTTTCATGTTGCCTAGATGAGCTTGCCCAACCCATCATGATTTGGCCTCTCCTTGCAGAAACAGATGCTGAAGAACAAGAATACCAAATATCAAGAGAAAACTCGATTTATTCTATTCGGTGTTGCTCTCATCTTTAACAGTGATTCTGCACTACTTTCCAAATTCATAGCAGACACAACGTATAAACATCAAGTCATCAAAAGACAGTTCAAGAGAGTGCTTTGCTTCTAGAAACATTACAAAATAAAACATAAGAGCTGCTACACCTGCAAACAATAAACTTCAAAAGCAATCCAAACCTATCCTGGCATTTATCATTTGTGTGCAAGTTCGTGTGCATGGGGGGTGGGGACGTATGTCTGTGTTTGGTTTTAATAATCAACCAACCAACTGTAACTCATCTTCTCTCAGCCCTGGATTCTTGTAGTGCTCTCAAACCATTTTTTAAGTGTGCTGTTCATAAAGTTTATGGGTATTCACATGATTGGAAGAAAACCTCTGAGGTCATCTGGTTCTTTCCCTGATGCAATATTTTAATCCCTCAAAAGCTATGTTCTGAAGTCCTCACTAGGACACTTCCACTAACACACAACTCACTACCTCTCAAGGCCAACCAGGAAATCCTGGGACAGGTCACCCCCTACAAATTCTCTTAAATGTTGTTTCCTCACGGAAAACCCCACCAAGAGGTAGCACCTGTTCTCCTGCAACAAAAATGAATCTTTCCAACACTTTCAGGCTCATCAGACCAATGGACATAGGGATCAGATCGCCTTTTCATTCTTCCTCTTTCTTATAACTTCTATTTCTCAGATCCTTTTAAACTCGTCTTTTGAACACATTACATTCAACTTATTCATTCTCTCCTTAAAGGACGGCACCTAATACTCAATAAGTTACTCTTACTGGGTAGTTCCATACAGCCCAGATTGAGAAGCCAATGTTTTCACTTGCTCCAACTTTTACTTAGTTAGCTAGTTAGTTTGTAAGTTAATGGAGAGACAGAAAGAAAAACACATTTGGAGTTTCCATCCACTGGCTCATTCTCCAAATGCCCTTAGAGCCCAAAGCAGGACCAGCCAGGACTGTATTAGAAACTCAACTCAAGCCATTACCTGCTGCCACCCAGGGTCTTTAACAGTGGGATATTGGATCCAGGTACCAAATCTGATGTTGGATCTGAGCAACCTAACCCTCAGACCAACAGCCCTCTGCCTCATTTGATCTCATTTTAAATTTCAGAGGCAAGGTATTGTTTTTAAAAAATACATTATTTATATACAAACTGATGTAACAACCTTTTAAAATATACACAACATTGAAAAATATTGCTACCATGCCAAAGAAAACAATAAAAATTAAAGTCAGAATCCACCTTTAACAAAAAAAAAAAAAAACCAAGGCCCACCAATAGTTTACTAAAAATGTAGATTCCATGGACCCAGTGTAATGGCTCAATGCCTAAATCCTCACCTTGCAAGCACCGAGATGCCATTTGCGTGCCAGTCCGTGACCCAGCTGCTCCACTTCCCATCGAGCTCCCTGCTTATGGCCTGGAAAGGCAGTAGAGGATGGGCCAAAGCCTTGGGACCCTGCACTCATGTGGGAGACCCGGAGAAGGCTCCAGGCTCCTGGCTTCGGATTGGCTCATCTCTAGCCATTGAGGCCAGTTTGGAAGTGAACCAGCAGATGAAAAATCTTTCTCTCTGTCTCTCTTTCTCTCCATAAATCTGATCTACCTTTTCAATAAAAATAAATAAATAAATATATATATATATATTTTTTTTTTTTTTAAAATGTAGAATCCTGGATCCTTCCCAGACTGCATGAATCAGAAACCAAGAGTGAGCAAAAACCTGCATTTTAAATACACTTCTCTGGTGATTCTGATGCACAGAAACAGGTGGCAACATGCTCACCAAATTGTCACTGCTTTCAATAAATACGTGTGCCAAGATTCAATATTCAGACAGCCCACAGCAACAGAAATGCAGGTGCCAGGACAATCTTGATTAGTTACAATTCATGGTAAAAGTGAGATTAGAACAGGGCTCTGTTCATCAGACCTTTGAGTTCCAGTCCACACTTATCCAAAGAACAGAACACTACGTAGGACACGGTAGGAGGATGATATGAGAGGCAGAGTATTAGACAAGGCCAAATTAGGGGAAAGAAATAGTCTAGGGCAATTATTCCCTCATACTTGTCCCTTTTAGATAGGTGGAAAGAAAAGACAAGAAAGGAGGGAGGGAGAGAGGGAGAGAGAAAAGAAGGAAGAAAAAAGAGAGAAAGGAAGGAAGGAAGAGTTCAACCTGGAAGATCTCCCAAGACACAGGACAGTTTAGGACAGGAAGGACAGCAAAGCAGCGAAGAAGAAGATGAAAACAGATCTCCAGAAACAGAGGGAAATTTCCATGACTGTACTGAGTGTATTAAGAATGTACTGAGGAAAAAAAAAAAAAAAGACTGTACTAAGAACCAATTGGTTTCAGGCAAAAACTTTGTCAATGTTTTAGAATTTCATTCTTCCAAGCATAGTTTTCAAATTTTCATGTGCTAGTAGTAAGCTTTATATAATTTAGAACATTTCCTCTCAACAAGCAAACTCAAAAAAATTGACACACATTTGTTGCGAGAAACACAATAAAAATAATTTCAGCAAGCGTCATTTTCTTTTATTTCTGATTAGAACATCAGATTTATTGCCCCATAGAGCAAGAAAACACACTAATATGGAACCCAAAATGTCCTTCAGCCACTATTTCGGCCACTTCGGGGCCCTAGTTTTAAAAACTGCACTTTATTCCAGTTCCAAAAACAGATGCAAACTGCAGACAAAACATCCTACCACAAAACTAAATCTGAAAATGCCCAACACCAACCAAGCCACAATAAAGAGGTTAAACACCAAACCCAAAATGGTGAATGTAATAACCATGACCCTTGCCATGTGGTAAAAGATGAATCCCATTAATGTTACCTTAAAAAGCACTTGAGTAACTCCTCTGTTTCCTGCCCTAATTGCCCGGTGGAGACCTCAGAACCAGCTCTGTGATGGAAACACTATTCTGCAAAAAGCATTTTCCACTCTAGGTACCACTTTTGCCTATGTGAACATTATCAATCACGCATTAGGGCGTCTCCAAAGGCATTTAAAGAGGCTATACTCTGTCAAACATTTACAATTACAAGAAAAACAATTTAAAAAGAAAAACTCAGGGTTGTTAACTGGCTATGTTCCAGACTGCTCTATTGTTGTTATTCCAAAAAGAAAGGGCAGAGCAGTGACTAAAAGCGTGACATTTTTGTTACAAAGGGAGGCTACAAGAACCTGAAAGTTACCTAGTAAATCCCTCTACCCGCACGTCCCCTCCTCCCAACAATTTAGTATCAAGCAAGCCACCATCAAGGGTAATTTCAACATCACCGAGGCTGACCTCTCAGCTATTTCCTCAACTCATCACCCAGAACCATCACATGACACTGCAAAAATCCCCTTTCTAAGGACAGTACATCCGCACAGCTGTTGGCACTCACACATGCTCTATCTGCACTTAGACATCAAATTATCCAGCTTCCTGTCACTCCATTTCTCCTTATTCCGCAACCCTGCACAACCTCAGTTCCCACAATATGTAGCCTGAGTTATCTGACCCATCTTCCTGGCTCCTCTCAACCCAACCTACTATCCCCACCATCCTCTCTGCACTGGCCTTTAACATTCCAATCCTGATCCAACTTCAAACTGCGCATTCTACTCCCACGCATGGCCTCCAGAGGCTGCAAGAAAAAAACTTAAGGACAAGCTAAAGCCACCACTACGAATCAATGCTATCTAACTTTGGCCAACCCACAACAGCAGCCATCAATGTGGTCATTTCTCTGCTCTCTCTCTTTGCCCATAGCGCTCTGCCAGGCCTTTCATCCCCTTAGGGAGAGCCCGGAGTTCGCATGTCCAATGTAGAAGTCTCGAGCAGTTCCCAAGGCTCCCAGCCTCTTCTCACTGACCACCCACCAAGTGAGCGACCTGGTCCACGCCTTCAGATCTTTCCTCCAACACCTGCATCAAACACAGCTGCACATTGGCACAACCAGGAGCTTTCCTGACCGCTCTTCCAAGGACTCCTTTACCTGCTGTGGGAAGTCCCTGTAAATGGTACGTTTCACACGCCCCCCCCCCCCCCCGCCCCAGAGGATTCTTAAAATAAGCCAAGATTGCATATCCCTGGCCAAGAAGACTTGATCTAATCACATGGTTTTAAAGACCAATTGTGGGACTCATTTTCATGCTAACTACACATCTAAATGCATATCTCATTTTCACTTCAAACTCAGCATATACCAAATTCCAGTCCTTCCTGCTGAGAGCTCAGTGATGCTTCTCAAAATTCATATACTGAAACCCTAATCCAGGTATCTCCAAACATGACCGCAGCTGGAGACAGGCTTTAAAGAGATCATCAAGTTCAAATGATGCCAGTAGCATCCAGGCCTAATTCAATAACAGTGCTTTTAGAAAAAAAAAAAGGAAAAAGAGAAGAAAATTTGGACACAAACACATAGAGAAGAAAGGCCACCTGGGCATCTGGTGTAATGATTGCCTACGAGGCAGGAGAGGACCTAAAGAGCAGCCAACCCTACCAACACTGAGGTCAGATTTCCAACCTATAGAATTGTGAGAAAATAAATTTCTGCTGTTTAAGCCACCCAGCCCATGATACTTGTTTATGGCAGCCCAGGAAACTCTTAGCCTTCTCATACTTGTGTCAATCTCTAGTTAGTTCCATCGTAATCAGTGGCCTTGCCATTCATCTGTCTTGCCTATCAGACCCACCAAATCACTGCACGGTTTCTATTTTCTCCCTACATATCTTTCATACCATCCTTCCTCCACACTCTCTGTCACTGTCTTAAGCCAGGCTATACTTATCTCCTTGAAGATATTCCAGCACGCAAGCCCTCACTTAAAAATGGAATCTCAAAACATTAACTCAACAGTAGGGTAGGGCCAGCATTGTAGCCATCTATCTCCCCAGCTACTCTGCTCTCTGCTGATGCACCCAAACTGGTAGCAAACGTTGAATGGAACACTTGTGTTTCTGTCACCCACGTGACAGAACCTGATGGAATTCCATGTTCCTCACTTCTACCAGACTCAGACCAAGTTATAATCATTTAGGGGCGTGAACCAGAAAAGTAAAATTTTTTTCTGTCTCTCCCTTTCTCTGTGCCACTCTTCCAAATAAATAAAATAAGTCAAATTCTAACAAACAAACAAATAAAGTATAGAATGATGGTCACCAAGGCTGGAATGTAGGAGGACAGAGAAATGCCACCTCAAGGTTATGAAGGTTCTGATGGACAGAAGGAACGCCAGGGCTCACCACAGTGACCACAGTCAACAATAGTGTACCATATATTTCAAAATAACTAAGTGAATTTTGAATTACTTCCCCAGAAGTAATGACAAGCCAAAGTGCTAGATATGTTCATTAGTCACAACGTACTGTGTACAAATAGCAAACATCACCTTGTATGCAATCAATGTATATCGTGATTTACTGATCAAAAACTCTCAATACTAAAAAACATGATCATCTCAGTAAACACCAAAAAAAAGAAATAAATATGTTCATATCCCTTCACTCCTGTCATTGTTTCAGTGGAGTCTACACAGGAAGTAGAAATTCGCAACCCCTCACCCCAGAGTGGAGCAGGGGGACAGGAGGCTTGTATCCCAACCCTGGAGACTCCCGGATCCCCACCAAGGACTATCAGTACGGGCACCAAGGACTACATCCCAACTGCCAAAGAGACCACGGGGAACTGGAATGCCTTCGGAGGCAGAGAACTCAGAGAGCAAAACCCCCACCCCTTTGGATCTACCACACAGGATGGAAGAAGCCTGAATCCTTCCTCGTAGGATCCAAGGTCATCGGAACAACAGCCAGGAACCCTGAGTAGTCCTCAGAATCAGAAGAACAGTAAACTTCCTTCGGGACTAGGGAGAGGAGCTTTCTCTGGTCCTTACTTAGTTCCAACTTTGGGTCTCCACCCTCTCTGCAATGACCATCAGGGTCACTCCAGAGCCCCCCCCCCAAACACACACACACACACACACACACACACACACACACACAAATTAGAATAGATAGGCAGAGAACAACAAGGAAAGCTTGGTCAGCATGGACTCACACATACCTTACTAGGTAGGACACAAAGAGTAAGTACTCCTCACCAAGGTATTGAAGATTTCTCTGCACACCCCTCCTAAAACTGTTTTGCACCTCAATTGTTGAAATGTCAATGAAGTAGTCACAGGATGTGGTTAAGAACTTGCATTTAATTTTAACATATTGTTTACTCAATACTATGTCAATTAATTCCATAATGTTATATATTGTTGCTGATGTTATGTTGGGGCTTTTAATTTGATCGGGATTTTACTCTGTTGGCTCTGCCTTCAGACCAGAGAAGGTCTCCCCAAGAAGCCATGGAACTTATCTGGACAATAAGATGCTGGACTCTATGCTTGGTATATGCTTGCAATGAAGGAAGCTCAACTGAACTTGAACTGTGGTTATGCAACAAGGTGGAGGAATCCACCATGGAGGGAGGGTTAGGGGAGGGGTGGGGGAAATCCCAGTGCCTATAAAACTGTGTCACATAATACAATGTTATTAATAAATTTAAAGGAAGGAAGGAAGGAAGGAAGGGAGGGAGGGAGGAGGGAGGGAGGGAGGGAGGGAGGGAGAGAGAGAGAGAGAGAGAGAAGAAGAAAGAAAGAAAGAAAGAAAGAAAAAGAAAGAAAGAAAGAAAGAAAGAAAGAAAGAAAGAAAGAAAGAAAGAAAGAAAGAAAGAAAGAAAAAGAAATTTGCAACCCCTCTACCTTCTGTCCTGGGTGGTATTAGCTGAGGCCTTTTTCAAATCCTGACTAATAATTCAACAAAATATAAGAGCAAATTTTTGCTGTAAGCTGTTTCCTTTTGAATTCAAAAAATAACAACACAACTGGAATAACACAATGTAAATATCATTCAATAATATAATCATGTAAATTTTTTTCAGTTGGCTGGACTTCTGTGGTAGGCATTTATCATTTCATAAACAAAAATAACTTCACAGGTGGAGCAGTTTAGATGTTAGTTAAACCGCCCATATCCTATAGGCTAGTGTCTGAACTCCATGCTTGGTTCCAGCTCCCAACTCCAACTTCCTGTGGGCAGCAATGGAGGTTCAAGAGGGTTCCTGGCTCCTGGCTGCAGTCCATCTGCTGCAAGTATTTGGAGAGTTAGTCAGCAAATGGGAGGTGTGTGTGTGTGTGTGTCATGTTTTTCAGATAACTGGCATTTATTAACCTTTGACTTCTTTTATGTATATTCAACTTTATAAATCCATCTTTTTCTGAGAATATGACTTATTCCTTATTTTCCCACAAGTAAGTATTTTTCCAAGAATACAGATGTTATTCTAAACAATTTTAAAGAAAAGATATCTCAGGCTCTCTACTTTGGAAGTATGTCTTGTCCACGCTGAAAACAATCTTCTTGACACAAAACCCTAGCATGGCGACAATCTGCTGTAAACCTCCCACAGTTCCCCCATGCCTCAAGTCCAACCTCCTCACGCACAGCATATGGAGTCCACAACTACTCTCTTCTTCAGTCTCAACCCATTTCGCTCATTAAGCTCTGGCACTGTGGAACTCAGAACTGCTGTCAAATAAAGCCACACTCCACCAGTGTCTTTCTGTATGCATGTGTCCAAATGTTCTGCCTTATAGATAATTACTCATCCTTCCAGGCCAAGCCTCTGAAACAACACTCAATAAAGCCTTTTATGAACCCTTGTCTCCACCATATTAACCAATGCCTTTTCTATGCTGCCTCTGAAACTCACAGCATACACTCCACATTAACACCTGTGAGCCTATGTTGGCAGACAACACAAATACAAATACCCACAGGGATCAACCGACTATCATGAATACAAGTGCCCAGTAAAAAATAGAACCTTGAATGGATATAAAATGGTAAATAAAGACCACACCTGTATACGTCACCAATAATAATGCCTGCTTGACTATGTCACCTTTCAAAACTTTGACCTGAACATTTATACACGTGGGAAAAAATTCATGTAGCACATGGAATGCCAGTTTCTCAATCCCTTTTTAAAAAGACACAAGATTTTAAGATGTTCATTTCTCTTCTTTCTACTCTTCGAAGTGAAATGATTCCTGCATATGCCTCAAGATATCCCCCTTAGTGGTCATGGGCTGATCTGTGTTCATGCTACCCTCAGTCGAACTAACACTCAAAACACACAGCTCCACACTGAACCAACTCACAATTATCAAAAATACTCTTTTGCATGAAAATATGAATAGGCAATATCCTGAAAGACAGTCAGTCCATTATTCCACACACAATGTGAAATGTCTATCCTTGTACCCAGATAGAAAACAGCTACTTGTCCGAACCACTTTCGCTTTAGCTCTCCTACAAACGCTTTTCTGAGATCAGTTTTGGCATTGTGCCCATGACCTATGTTGAGCAACACTTTTCAAAAAGCAAGGAAAAAAAAAAAAAACCTGCTACATTCATTATAAAGATTATGTTTGGAGACTTTGCTCAATACAGTAAAATATCTAATGTTTGAAGAACCATAGATAAAATCCTGTCTCCTTCTAGCACTGTAAAAAAAAAACCAAAATGTGCCCATTGGTTAGTTCTTATCTGCATGGACTCTTGGCATCAAACAGCTGACTGTGTCTCCTCCATCAGCTGTAAGGAACGACATCAACACGTGGGGTCTTTTCTCATCTGTGGAGAGGACCCTGAGGTGCACCCCATTGTAGCTCTCAATCTCACCTCCTCTTCCCACACATCCTTCCTGTGGTTATTAACCACATTGTCCCCATTGTACACACTTCAGACAACAATCATCTTGACACAAAACCCTAGCATGGTGATGATCTGCTGTAAACCTCCCACAGTTCCCCTTGCCTCAAGTCCAACTTCCTCACGCACACATATACACAAGATATATATACCAAAGAACTACCTTCTTCTTAAAAAAAAAAATTATTTGTTTGAAAGGGGGGAGAGAGAGAGAGAGAGAGAGACTGACTTTTCATCTGCTGCTTCACGCCTCAAGCAGCTGCAATGGTCAGCACTGGGCCAGGCCAAGGCCTGCAATCAAGAACTCGACCACTTGGGCCATCTTTCATTGGCTTTTTCAGGCCAGGATACACAGGAAGCTGGATCAGAAGTGGAACAACCGGACAACCGGAACACCAATCAGGCAGTAAGTCAGAATGCCAGCCCTGGAATCGACTTCTAACACTGCAGTCATCACATTATTTTTTTATTCAGTGTCCATCCATAGTGTTTTGAGTTTTTCAAGATAGTATTCGATATTACTCACCTTGTATCCCCAAGACCTCATCAGCAATTGTTAATGGAGTGTCATTTTTAATTGTATTCCATGTCACTGCGTCTACAGTGACTGACACAGTACATTAACAAACGCTGAAAGAAACTCACTTCATTTCCCCAAACATGGTCCCTGGAGAAAGAGGTAATTTACACCAACATCAGGAAGTTAATGGGGACAAACCTGAGGAACATCACCAAGCAAGGACAAGTATAAATATAATTTGACTGTTGAGTCTTTGCTCTCATTTTTAGCGAACTTGTTCCACTTTCCAATAGCTAATCAGTTATTTCACAGAAGCGTACTCACCTAGACTATTCCACCAAGAACCAAGGAAGGGAATACAGTTAAAAAACAAAAATTTCCATGCCAATTAAAGTCTGTGTGTTCACAGGGCACAGGACCTAGGAAGCTTGGGAGGAGATGACCTCTACTAGGACACAAAACTGTGGGTGAGTAAAAGATTTGTTGAAAAAAATCATATACGCCCATGAGCTCTGGGCACCTCCGCTTGGTGTCATCTGGACCAATTGCAGTTGAAGTGCCCCACTATTCTAATCATTTCCAAACTTCCACAAATCCGTGTTTCACTCATAGTCTTTAATTGGTGCTCAGATTCCATTGGTAGAATCACACAGTAGGATCTCTGTTTTAGAACTCAGCATCATCATTTCTATCACTTGCCATAAAAATCACACCTGCCTTTGAGGGAAGCCAATTCTGTCATCAGAAATCTGCTCTAAAGAAATCACCTGAAGGGCCCAGTACGGTAGTCTATTGGCTCAAGTCCTCACCTTCCACACACCAGCATCCCATGTGGTCACCAGCTCATATCCCAGCTGCTCCACTTTCCATCCAGCTCCCTGCTTGTTGCCTGGGAAAGTAATCAAGGATGGGCCAAAGTCTTAGGCAACGGCACCCATGTGGGAGACCAAGAAGAAGCTCCTGGCTTTGGATCAGCTCAGCTCCAGCTGTTGCAGCTAGTTGGGGAGTGAAGCAGTGGGTAGAAAACTTTTGCCTGTGTGCCTGTCTTTGCAAGAGAAATAAGTAAATGTGAAAGAGAGAGAGAGAAACAAAGAAAGAAAGAGAGAAAGAAAGGAAGGAAAAAAAAGGAAGGAAGGAAGGAAGGAAGGAAGACTGAAAAGAAGGGAAGGAGAGAGAAGAATGAAAAAAAGAAAAGAGAAAGGAAGGAAAGAAGGAAATCACCTGAAATGTAAAAAGATCCTTACAAATAACAGTGTCCGCTGCAGTGCAGTGCAGCTTCTAAAAAGCAAAAGGCAATAATAATGGTCATGCCCAGTGTGATACACTCTGAACAGAAGGGACAGAACACTGACTGTACTAGCAGATAAAATGTACCAAAAAAAAAAAGGAAATATCCCACACGCTGAGCAATGACTCTGTAGGTGGGAGTTGTGGCAACTTCTTTTTTTTTCACAGTTTTACTTGTTTTCTACAATGGATATATATTACTTGTAAGCTGAAAAGTTTTTATAAACTTACGGGACTTAATACTTGGAAACCAAATTCGCCAATTAGTGAGCCCATTGTTAATTTATAAAAATCAGACAGAAAGGTATTAGGTGAAAATTTTCTAAGCAAGCATGTATGAAATAATAGTACGTATCTTAAAGATAGAGCAATGGTTGCATGAGCAGTTTAATTAACAAGTGGATTGTAATCAGACAATTAATCGCTGACTGAGATTACACTGCCATACACAACAGGTTAAAAAATGGTCATTTGAAACAAAATACGTGTTACCTCTAAGGAAAAGTAGATTATAAAATAGACCATAATGGGCCTAGTACAGTGGCCTAGTGGCTAAAATGCTCGCCTTGAAGGTGCCAGGATCCCATATTGGCGCCGGTTCTAATCCTGGCAGCTCCACTTCCCATCCAGCTCCCTGCTTGTGGCCTGGGAAAGCAATCAAGGACGGGCCAAAGCCTTGGGACCCTGCACCTGCGTGACAGACCAGAAGAGGATCTGGGCTCTGGCTATGGATCTGACTTTGCAATAAAAATAAATAAACCTTAAAAAAAATAGACTATAATGGAAATAAACCATTAAACTAACATAAGTGGAAAATATATTCATTAAGAACTGCAAATATGAGTGAGTTTACTTAAGTATTACCATAATGATTTTAAAAATAAATTTTTAAACATTTTATGAATACACCAGGCAGTATTTCACATAAAGGCAAGCACTTTAACTGAGCTGCACAGCTGAAAATACTTCAAAATGTGGTTTACTAGAAAACTTTGCACACTAAGTTATTCCTGCTTTAGAATTAAGTGAAAAGGGAAAAAGGAAGAGACTTCGGCAGGTTGACGAGCCTATGATTTGCCATTTACCAGAATAAGCCCAAAGTAAACCACAGTGTACCATGATACTTACCTGCTCAGACGTCTCTTCCCAAAAGGAACCACCGCGCTGCTGCACTAGTCAATCTTGCCCGCCATAATAAAATGCCATCCCCTTAATCAGCTGGCTTCAGAAACAGAAATTCAATTGCTCCCAGTTCAGGAGAATGGGCATCCAAGAACTGGCTCTGAGCAGACCTCTCTTCCTGGCCTGTAGACAGTTGCCTTCTTGCCATGGCCTGTCCTGGACACACATTTGTAAGAAGTGAACTCTCAGAAAGCCACCAATCCTATCTCAATAAGACCCCATCGTAGAATGTCTCTTACTCATAACTACCTCCTGAAAGCTCTACCTCCGACCACAGTCACAGGGGAGGTTAGGCCTTTAACAGAAGTACATAGGAGAGACACAATTCAGGCTACAGCAAATGTCAAATATTTACAATAAATCTGGAAGAAACGCCACATTTAAAATGAAATACTTATTTGTACTTATTCCTGTTCTGAAAGAAACAATACTCAAAAAGTTCCTCCTCGCCAAACCAGACAAGAATCCGGCGTGGATGCTCCTCTATTTTGAGACCTTAATGCTGGAGATCAGGATTTCATCCCGGCAGTAACGCTCTGCTGGGTTGCTGACATTTCCTTGAACAAGCAGAGAAGCTCATCTGATGCTTGTAAGTCTGAAAATAAAATACCTCCAGGGAAATTTGGGTTTCTGTGAACACCGTATCTCTTCTGACGACCTAGATGCTCATTCTCAGACTCCTGGGCTGTTCCTCTGAGCACTCCAGACTTCTTCCTGGCTTCCTCTGCCTTGAACTTCACCTACCCCATCATTCCGATCCATTCCGACCCAGTCTCGACCAACACCTGTACCTATTACCTACCTGGATCATTGCCTGGTCCCTGTCTCTGCTTTCTCCCAGAGCAGAAGCCTAGAGTCTCAACTGGTATCCACAGTTATCAGATTAAGGTGAAGATATTTAACAGCAAATAAAGGACTATAAGTCACTGAATCAACAACAAAACATGCACAGCCAAAAAGGACTTCCTGAAAAACATGTATTACAATTAGGATGATGGTTACGATTATGAATATAGCATTAGGAAGAGTTTGAAATAACATCCACCTTGCCTGTTTTTCCCTCAATATTTGAACAAAGAAGGAAAATTATAACTAAATGTTCATACTATGATTAGTGAATTTGAAAACACTGAATAATTTGAATGACGTTGCTAAAAGGGTACAAAGGACATTTGGTAGAGCGGTAAAGTTCCCACTGAGGAAGCATATATCCCATTTCAGAAGTCCAGCTTTGTCTCTAATTCAGCTCCCTGCCAATGGCACCCTCAGAGCCAGCAGGTGATGGTTCAAGCGCTTGTCCTTGCCACACACATAGGAGACCCGGATCAAGATACAGGCTCCTAGCTTCAGCCCAGTATAACTACAGCTGTCGCAGGCACATGGAAAACAACCAGAAAACAGAAGGTTTCGTTCTTTCTCTTTCTGTCTTTCAAATAAATAAATTTTTAGATGGGTAGAAATTTTTAGTTATGAAGTGAAAGAGTTCTGTAGATCTAAGAAAGTAGTGAGGCAACTTTCCGGAGAAGTTTGTTGAGAGTAGAGCTTAAATGTTTTCACAACACACACAGAGGCAATCAAACTAAGAGTATCGCTTGGGGCCCACAGTGTAGCCTAGCGGCTAAAGTCCTCGCCTTAAGCATACTGAAATCCCATATGAGCGCTGGTTCTAATCCCGGAGGCTCCACTTCCCATCCGGCTCCCTGCTTGTGGCCTAGGAAAACAGTTGAGGTCCTGCACCCGTGTGGGAGACCTGGAGGAAGTTCCTGGCTCCTGGCTACAGATCGGCACAGCACCGGCCCTTCCGCACACTTGGGGACTGAATCATCGGACAGAAGATCTTCCTCTCTGTCTCTCCTCCTCCCTGTATATCTGACTTTGTAATAAAAATAAATAAATCTTTAAAAAAAAAAAAAGAGTACTCACTTGATCATGGTAATCCTTCCATATTTATATGCATATCTAATCATTGCATTGTGCCACCTTTTACAATTTTGTCAGTTATAACTTCAGGAAAAGTTGAGCTGCCAAGAACCTTCTGTTCCTTTTGAAATTATTCTCCATGTGGTTTCTTAGCTCTTTAAGCTACTCTCAAATAATAACACCCACTTTTCAGTGAGTTTTTATGAAATGTCCTTTTTTTTAAATTTATTTATTTTTATTAGAAAGTCAGATTTACAGAGAGAAGGGCAGACAGAGAGAAAGATCTTCCATCCACTGGTCCACTCCTCAAGTGGCCGCACTCGCCCAAGAGCTGAGCTGATCTGAAGCCAGGAGCTTGGAGCTTCCTCCAGGTCTCCCACGCAGGTGTGGATCCCAAAGGTTGAGGCTGTCGTCAACTGCTTTCCTAGGCCACAAGAAGGAAGCTGAATGGGAAGTTGATCATTAGGAGTACAAACTGGTGCCCATGTGGGATGCCGGCACTTGCAGGCAGAGGATTAGCCTGTTGAGCTAGTTGCCTGAGCCAGCCTTCTTTGTCTTGTAAGATAAGACTCAGATGGTGTCAGCCCCTTCATCTTGGACAACTCTGATAATGTTTCTACAAATGTGGATGAATGCACCAAAGTGGGACTTTTCTTGAACAAATTTTTAAGACGTCAGTACAACAGTTTACATTTGACCACTTGAAATTAAATTTGTTTTGCCCTTCTAGGTTTCCAGTGAAGATGGAAGAAAATCATCACGTTAGGTTTATGTGCTGGATGTTTGCTTTAAAGAAATACACAGTGTCAAAGTTTTGTAAAGGACATTTCATAAGGGCCTGGCGTGGTAGCCCAGTGGGCCTAGTGGCTGAAGTCCTTGCCTTGCATGCACTGGCTGCCACACTTCCCTTTCAGCTCCCTGCTTGTGGCCTGGGAAAGCAGTAGAGGACGGCCCAAAACCTTTAGACCTAGAGGGAGACCCAGGGGAGACTTGTTGCTCCTGGTTTCAGATCAGCTCAGCTCCGGTCATTACAGCCATTTGGGAAGTGAACCAGCAGATGAAAGACCTTTCTCTTTGTCTCTCCTCCTCTCTGTAAATCTGCCTTTCCAATAAAAATAAATAAATCTTTAAAAAGAAAAAGACATAGAGGGGTGTAGATACCTGGAGTACTCCCAAGTGTAGCTGGAGTGTGTCAGAGTGAATTAGCTAAATTGGCATGGCAGCAAGTCTTTGAAAAAAATATCCAGAACAAAGTTGAAAATACAAATCACAGATGGAATGAACAATAAGACTGTGGAATAATTCAAGCAAATCGATTTCAAAATGTGTCCTAAGACAGGGACCCCAAGACCTGGAAATGCTGGGTACCGGCAAAGGCCATGGGTAGCAGCAGAAAAACTGGCCTCTGAATTAAGAGCACCTTTCTAATCATTAAATAATGATGCCTTTGAAGGTTAAAAAATAAATAAATAATAAAAATTTAAAAAAGAAAAAGAGCTCCTTTCTCAGCCTCAATCTTTGTGAACTTCTCATTCTCAAAATACTTTTAACTCTTCACATAGTTTTTTTTTTTAAATGGAGGAGAAACAAACTGTGAAATGTTACCATGGCAAAAAAAAGAAAAAAAAAATCTAGCAAAGCAATAATTTCTCCATTAAAGATCTGCACCATCACTTTTAAAAGCCTTGAAGAACTCGCCCAACCATCCGATCTTTACTTCTCCAAAGCTTAACTTGGGTGCTCTAATTTCTTATACAAGTTATGAAGTTACAAAGTGTGCAATGACCCTGTGCAAGGGTGTTTTTTTAAACCAACTAAATCCGCTACTCTCTATATATCTACATTATAATATTGTACCACCCCTCATACATGGCAAGTCTTCAATAACTGTGGACTATTATTTAGCTATAAGTTACACTGACATAAAATTCCTTCCAAAAAAAACACCTACACTCATGTCCCTTTTCCCCTACACAATCGATCCCAATCAAATTTTACTCTAGTCAAGTAAGGAGGAGAAAAATCACAAATACTGGTCTGTACTCTTGAGGAACCATGATTTTTCTACTTAGTGAATTCTTTGTTTAGTGGAGGATTAAGTTTGTGATTATAAAATAAATTCAAAGCATGTTATTATAAAACTGGAAATGAAAAATAAAAGGGCCCAGCACTGTGGCATAGCGGGTAAAGCTGCCTCTATATCAGTATGGCTGCTCGACATCTAACCCAGCTCCCTGCTACTGTGCATGGGAAAAGAGCAAAAGATGGCTCAAATCCTTATGTCCCTGCACCCATGTGAGAGACCTAAAAGAAGTTCCTGTTTCCTGGCTTCATCCTGGTTGGTCCTGAACTGGCTGTTGTGGCTATCTGCGGAGCCAACCAGTGGATAGAAGATTAATCTCTTTTCCTCTCTTTATGAATCTGACTGCCAAATATGCAAATAGATTTTAAAATAATAATCATCATCATAAAGAAAAGCAGGGAGAGAGAGAGGGTGGGAAGATAGTATGGGAAAAGTTATCATGCTCTCGAAACATACATATGTACGGAACAAACTTTGTTCCCTTTATACATAAAATTTTTAAAATATCACAGACGCACTAGGCAGCGAGAAAAATGCTGACTCACCAAAAAAACCACTGTCTTCCTCATGTCAGTCATAACAGCACAGTATTTCACTTCCATTATTCATTTCTTCCATGACTCTACAACGCCATGCAGAGACTCCAGGCAGACCTCATCAAGTATTTCCCCCAGGAAATCCTGAATCACCCCCTAAGTCAGCAGAGAGGCTCCCAGTTAAATTGCTTTGGTTCTTCTCCCTTGTAATATTATATTTTTCATCCATAACCAGGTATCCACTGGTCAACATTCTCCTTTGCATCAGATCCCACGCATCGTGCCTCTAGTGACAAGAGCAGCTCTTTGCAGCACTCTCTTGCCAGTAACCAGCACGGTAACTGAAAATTCCCATAATAAGTAGATACTGAACAATGAGTGAATCTCCTTTGTCTTAGCACATCAGCAAGCGAGATCACTGTCTTGCAAACGATCATTGAACGAGTACATCCTTGATCTCAATACATCCAAGATGTGACCAGAATTTATTTTTTTTAATGAAAATGAACTATAACGGGGAAAAAAAACAGAGGAAAAAGGATCAACTATATAAAACATACTTCATGTATTTATATATACACATTTTTAGCTGCAGGTCATAGCCAAAAGCATTCAAAAACCACAGAACTAAATGTCCTAATACAACTCCTAAATTCCCATTAAAATGCTCCAGGAAGTACAAAACAAGGGGGTTGGGGGAGGAATGGTCAAAGCAGTAGAAAGACTTTTTGTAAAGATAAAACCAAGGCATTATTTCCACTAACCACACACCACAAAGCACGGGTAAGAGACACAGCCCTGCGCCACATGTGTGATATGCATTGCACTTTTTGGACAACAAGACAAATGCTCTGTTGAATGTCGGAAAATCAAGAGTCTAAACCACTGAAACAGAAGCTGCTATTTGTCATATAGAAATGAGGCTACTCCCCAGCCACAAGGGAGACTGCTTATCTAAGGTCATGTAACTAAATATTTGTGGAAATAGAACAAAACATGGTGCTTAAAACTTTAGATGTTGCCCAGCAAGCTGGTGCTTTAAGCCTAGGTAGCACCTTTCACAAAAAAACAGAACATTTAAAAACAAGCATTCATATCAAGTGCATTAGTTACCAATATTGAGCAAAACTTTTCTAACAGGAAGTACTTCAAAACAAATTTAATCAATTGTCACAGACAAATATATGAAATAGAATGACACCTCATGTTAAAAATACAAATAAATGAAGTCGTTTCTGACAGACTTACAGACAGAAAGAAGGTAAGAAAGAGGAGAGGACTGGTGACATCAATATCAGGAAAACAAATAGTTCCAAATACATAGTTATTTACATTGATTAAAAACATAAAAAGGACCTAACAAGAATCTTTATGTATTTAATATTACATTAACAAATGGTAATTGTTATAAAAAAATTGACAGAAGCCCATTTGTAGAAACATACTAAAGGCCCATTATCAGTCCTTACATAAACAAGGCATTGTGGATATGAATAATAGTATTATAGTGGCTGAATTAATAAACATACTGCACTTGTCACCTGTGGTAAAACATACTTTTTTTAAGGATTCAGAAACAGAAAATCTTAATCCAAAAGAAACAAAAATCAACAATTCGTACTCAGTTACCAGAACGATTAAAATCGATATTCCACGCATAAGTTTATGTGAATAATAAGCACAAGAAGTACAGTGACTAATAACAAGTGTATGTATTACCCTGTGTGGTTTTAAAAGATTGTAGCAATCATTAGTAGCACAAAACACGGAAGTTAAACTAGTTTCATTGCTTTTTTAATTGTAACTTTAGATGGAAAGTTTCTCCTCCTTTAATAATTGACAGAATTAAAATTCAAAGGAATTGTTCAGGGTGAGATTTGGCCCAGCAGTTCAAGTTTACCAGTCAAGAGACCTGTGGCCCACATCAGAGTAGCCGATCTGAAAACCTGCTTATGACTCCCACTCCATGGCAACACGACAGCTCCATGGGTGGATCCCTGCCACCCACGTGGCACACCTTGATTCAAAGTTCCCAGGAATTTTGAGAAAAGATAAAAAAAAATTGTGTGTGTGGAGGGGGAATACAAGGAGGGAACATTCTCTCTCCTTTCCTTCCTCTCAAAAATTTTCTTAAGATTTGTTTATTTATATTTGAAAAGAGAGAGTTTCCCATCTATCTGTTCATTCACTCTCCAGATGGTTGCAATGGCCAGGACTGGACCAGGCTGAATCCAGGAGCTAGGAGATTCTTCCAGGTCTTCCACAGGCGCCCAACATTTGTGCCACTTCTGTTGCTTTTCTTAGATCATTAGCAGAGAGCTGGATCAGAAGTGAAGCAGCCAGACAACAGACTGTCCCCCATACAGGATGCCAGTGACGGAGGTAGCAGCTTTACTCACTACACCATGTTAGCCCTTCAAATAAAATTTTAAAACCAAAGTTCAAAAAAAGGAGGTAAGTGGGGTAAAATGGGCAAAAAAAGCATTTAGTGGCTAAATGCTTGCCTTGCCTGCTTTGGATCCCGTATAGGCAAAGATTTGTGTACTGGCTGCTGTACTTCCCATCCAGCTCCCTGCTTGTAGCTTGAGAAAGCAGTCAAGGACGGGCCAAAGCCTTGGGACCCTGCACCTGCATTGGGAGACCTGGAAGAAACTACAGGCTTCTGACTTCAGATTGCCAGAGCTCCAACCATTGTGGTTACTTTGGGGAGTGAACCAGCAGATGGAAGAGCTTTCTTTTTATCTCCTCTTCTCTCTGCAGATCTACCTTTCCAGTATAAATAAATAAATAAATAAATCATTTAAAAATAAATGAATGAATAAAAGAACCCAAGCACAAAATGAGAAACACACTGGGTGCCTACTGACCATTCAACATGACTTTCAATTATTTAAACTACTGATTATTTTAAAATCTTTGAAAATCAACTACTGCATATCAGAAGTGAGTAGGTGCTGTGACACAGTGAATTAACCCACCACTTGTAATGCCTACGTTCCTTATCAGAAAGCCAGTTCGAATCCTGACTTCTCCACTTCTGACCCATGAAATAAAACGACAGGGTGTCATCTAATGCACTCTGGGTGGCAGTGATGATGTCTCAAATACATGAATCCCTGCCCCTGACAAAGGAGACCTGACTGCGATTCCTGGTTCCCAGCTTCATTCTGCTAACTTCTGGCTATTAGGGGAGTTTGGGGAGTGAGCCAGCAAATAGGAGATCTCTCCCTCATCCCTTCCTGCATCTCTCTCATTTTACCCTCCAAGTAGACAAAAATAAAGGATATCACTTTGGCTCAAGAAGTGAGGACCAGACTTGTGTTCTCCCTTTTTTGTTTTTTAAACAAATCCCTTCTCCTTCCAACCCTATCGCTCAGGTTTACTTCACTAATTCAACTCCTCTTTCCTGTTTTCCCAGAGAAGTTTCTGTCACCTTCTCCGAAAGTGTGTCTCGCTGGTAAACTGCAGGGCACACTGCCTTGTGCCTTCCTCCCTAATCCCAGTCACATGGAGTCAGCCGCTCCAAAGCTGCCTCTTTGAATGGATTACAAACCTCAGGAAGTCAAAACTGCATCCTATACTACAATATGCTCTGTAGGTAGGAAATAGTTAATTTTTAAAAATTTATTCAAATAGCAATTGATCATCAATTCACTACTATGTGCAAGGTACTGCTTGAAACATTTGGAAAACAACACAAAATAAAACAGTTACAAAAAGCCTTTGCCCTCATCTATGAAGAAGTCAGAATAAGAAAACACAGGTAGAGAAGGCCTCTCTAAAAGGCGGCCTTCGAGTTAAATCATAAAAACTGTGAGCAAGCCAAATACTTGGGAAAAGAACATTCTAGGCAAAAAGGACAGTTGAACTCTGCAGATGCACCAGCGTTGGGTATTAACAGGTTTGGGTCACCAGCATGCCATATCCAAGTGTCTGGATCCGGGTTCGGGCTCCATTTCTGATTCAGCTTCCTGCTAATGCGCATCCTGTGAGGCAGCAGGTGATGGCTCAAGGACTTGGGTCAACATCCGCTTCACCCAGAGAGGGTTGCAGGCTCCCAGGTCTGGCCTGGCCCAGGTTAGGCAGCAGCAACATGTGGAGAGTGAGTCAAGGATACGGAGATCTCTGTGTCTCTTGGTCACTGTCTTTCTACCTCTATGCCTTCCAAACAGAGCTAATAAAAATGAATAAATTAAAAAAAAAACGCATGGCAATTGTTGACAGTAAAAATAAATCTCCAGGAGCATACACAACTAAAGATGGGCACAGAAGCACAAGTTCTTCAAAGTATTCACAAAGTCCCAAGCAGAGATAGGGAGGAATTCATTAAATCTGATACATACTAAATATTGTGATTACTACAGTGTCCTTAAAATTTGTTTAATAGAAGATTTTAATGGCGAGTAGACAAACCTATACCACAAAGCAGAAAGCTAATAAATATTCAGTAAGGGTAGATATGTTTAAAACTCTAAGAAGCTACCCCAAAGTGAAATAGGAAGTTACTCATTAGTGATAGAACTACAAATGCATCTCCAGTGCTTTCCAAATGACCAAAAACGAACATGCACTGTTTTTGCTACCAAATGGAAATGGGTTTCATTGGTCTAAATTATAATGGCTTAAAGAGAAAAAAACAAAGAATAGATTTATCTCTGTTTTGTCTTGCCTGCAAAAAGGTATACCCATTTAAGTATCTGAAATGGAAGTAAAAGATTTCTTTAACCACATAAATAACAAGGTTGTACTGTATGCTACCCTTTACCTTAATTGAACAATTAAAGCTTAAAATGACCTGATCAGACTTTTAAGATCTCTGCCACTAATCTGTTCATTTCTTGAAGTGTGGTCTTTAAGCTACTGGGATTTCCAAACTTCTGAGAGGTATACCTTTTGTCGTATCAATAGCAGACATATGACACCCATTATTGTATTATAGCAAATCATAACTACAACTTTCCTCAACCCTCCCAACACCACTAGTCTTATAACCATTACTAGGATTTGTCCAGATCACTGGGACAGGCTGTCTCAGGACTCTCTCTCATCCTAAAGAACACGATACTGAAACTCAAGCCATTTCCTTCATGTCATCACAGACCCACCACATGCAATGATGGCCCACAAAACTTAGCCAGCTACAAAAGGATAACAACTTATAGAACCTACACATGTCTTTTCCCTGTCAAAATACAGAGTATATTACCTTTTTGCTCTCACAGTTGTCTCTAGGTAACCTCACAAATTTCCCCAGCCTTTATTTCAACATTTAACAACTATTCCTGAATACTGCAAGCTCTCAGTGCCCAACTAACTCCAGCTTCCAGCCGAAACCTCTTCCGGAGTGGCTGTCAAACATATCGAAAACTACAAAATCTCACAGCAACAATCCTCACACTCTCACATCGCAGCCAGGAATAGCATCAGCATGCTCTTTGGTGTCCCCAACAGCCTCCAGTGGCCTTCTCCTCCACCTCCATCATACTCCGCCTTAGCCCCATGCAAACCGCCATTCTCCCCCAGGAACCATAAATCCCAGGCTCTCTTCCCAAGCCTGTCACTCACCAGAAGCACTCTCTGGTCCTTTTTGTGACTCTTCTGCATGGAAACAGCTCTCTGCTGTCTTGTCCTCCGAGGCACCCATCCTCAGATATGCAGACAGATCTTTGTGTAAACCTCGGTTTACAGTATTTATCACTGTCTGCCTGGTCTGACTCATTTGTGTCTATGTCTCTCCATGTTTACAAAGCTCCTCAAATACAAGGACCATACTTTCTTGGTGGTTGTTTTCTTTTTCTTTTTTATGTTACTGTCCTTAACCAAGCATAAGGACATACGAGGGGCTTCAAGATACCAGTTGCAAGGAACTGAGTAGACAGGGTCTCAGCAAGTCACTAGAGAACAGATGTTGCTGAATTTGGATAGGTCAGTCCTCTTATGGCAGCCTTTGAACCTGTGTGTCTATGTCTACTCCAGGAGTGATGCAAGCAGTTCTCTGTGGAACTACAATGAATAGTGAGGACAGAATGAATGCTTCATTTTCTTATGACAATAATCTTTCTCCCAGTGATTCACAGTCGAGGAGGCAAAGGAGCCTCCTAACACAAGGCAGCTCTCAGTGGGCTGCGTAGCTCCCTTGGTAAGAACACAAGAGCATGGCCATCCTCATCATCTGCCGATTACAGACTTGGAAGGCGGTGGGGAGGTCCTCACCTACCACTCCAACAATGAGACCTGCCTGCAATCTGTAATGAATAACTGCACCTATCTCCTCTGCTCCATAAGTGGCTGACAAGCCTACCCACTCCTGCATTGTTTTCTACCTGATTAAGTGCCCTGAGTACTGAACACATGCTCCCAAATGCCCCTGCCCCCGCTCCTGAGCCCAGATGAAGCGGAATCCTGCACAAGTAACATTCTCTGCAATATCTGTCACTGGGGTTGTCACACAGCCGGAAATAGTTTCCATGATGGCTGTTCAGGACATCCAGACATTCCTATCGCTGTGATGAAACCTCTTAAATGAGTAATGTCATGTTACCCCCAATCAAGAGACCATGTTAAGCTTCTCCAATCTTTCCCCCTGGAGGGCAGCCCAACTACAGCCTCTCCAGAACAAACGGAAATGCCAGACTTCAAAAGCTCAAGGCAGAATAGAATCAAGCGGAAATGCATATTTTCCATGACCTTTCACCGATAGTCTCAGGTGCACAGAAACCTGTGTTGATAAAAATATCCCCCACCACATAAAAATATGCACAAGCACATATATGTGTGTGGGTTCATCTAAGCAAAAGGACAAATATGGAGGCTCTATTGCAAACTGCTTACAAGGAATTATATCACATGGGTCTGAACAAAGCACCAGGAGATTATCACTTTTACTTGAATCACATCCTCATCATGTGAACCATAACAAAAGGCATGTATTTTCATAAACTTACACAGCTACCTTATTCTGGCCAGAATACTTTCTGCCCTGTTCATAGCCCTAAATCAATTGAACAAGACCATAAGTAAAATGCACTAAGAAAGCAAAGCACCATGACAGTGTGACTTCAAAATACATCTGAATTTCCAGGAACACCAGATCTGGATTATTCTAGGAAGCAAGCCCGATAAACAGAACATGGAAGTTCAAACACAAGTTGGGTCAAAACAAAGAGTATCCAAAATGAGACAAAAGAAAGCCAAACCTACAGATTAAGTCACAACTGTGTCTGGCTTTAAACTTTTACAAGTAAATTTTGACAAAATATTTCAAGTTTATCAAATGCAGATGAGAATACTGGGTTCTGCCTTCCCTCCTAAGCAGAAAAAACTGGCCTGAGACTGCACTGCAGAAAGTGTTCTGAAGATTGAAGAACAACTCAGAAGACACACTGAAAAGAGCTCCCATGACTCACAGCAGATAAGATGCAGGCTCTGAGGCTCACGTGGCACAGTTCTCCTAGGACACAGTCGGTAACCAAGTATCCACCAAACGCAGAAGGATGAACAAATGCACACAAAGGACTAAATTAAGGAGGACGCAAATGAAAGCGAAAACAACCATAGAACAACAATTCTCCCATTTTATGGCATAAAGAGAGGTATTTTACCCAGACATAGCAAAATTAGTAGTAGAAAGCTTCCTGGTGCCCTTTCTTGATCCTTTTTTTCTTTTTTCAAAAACAAACATTTATTTGAAAGGCAGAATTACAGAGAAAGAGACTGTCCACCTGCTGGTTCATTCCTCAAATGGCCCACAATGGCTGGGGCAAGGCCAAGCCGCAGCCATGACACAGGAGTTTCTTCTAGGTCTCCCACGTGGGTGCAAGGGCTCAAGCACTTGAGTCATATTCCACTGCTTCCCTAGGGGCAGGAGTAGGGGGCTGGATCAGAAGTGGAGCCATCAGAACTCAAACTGCACCCATATTGCAGCTTTATCTCAGGTGGAGACTTAACCCACTAACCTTTTGCTTCTCTTCTAGGTTGATTTTCCTTGCAGTACCCTTCCAGACACCAGCCTTCCAGGAGCCTTCCCACACATCCTCTGAAATCAGCCATCTCAACCTTAGACTCCCACAGGGCTACCAGCTTACTTCTCTCCTAATGCTTGTTAAACTGGATTGTCATTCTCCACTGAAATATCTGTAAGCTCCTCCTACATGGCAAGAATCCTGCAGTCCTCACCTCCCACCCACCATTACCTAGCACAATGCCTGGTATGCAATAGGCAGGTAATAAGTATTCCTGGGTTAAACAGAACTTGCTTTCTCTGCCCTGATCCAGCTCTGCCTCTCAGGAGCCAGGAATATGCCTCTAAAGCAGGCAGAATTTCACAAAGCAATATGGTGAGAGATTGGCCAAAGAGGCCAATTTGACATGAAGTCAAATCTATGCACGGTTTTGACACTGAACATCATAAATAAAGGGAAACTTACTAAGATGGAAGGGATCATAGTAGCAGTCTTTGTGTGTGAACCCTGAACCAAACAAATGGCTTCAATGAATAAAACTCCCTTAACAGAACAGTTGCAACTTTGGCAATCCCATGGCCGGGCATTATCAGCCAAACTCTTTTTCTCTTTTTAGAGAAAGAGGCTGATTTTGAGATCATTTTTCTTTATGTCTCATAATACTACAAGCACAGCCTGATCTACCTCATTCAGACGTCAACATGTCCTTTTAGCATAGGACCAAAGCTAAGAATGTACCCTTTCATTATGTCACTTTTTTTCAAAACAGTATCACAAAAATAAAATAAATTACAACCTAAATATGTACATATGATAAAACAGTTCTCTGTTCATTTCTGGGAAAGATTTTTAATTTTACATGAATCTCAAGGATAAAAGTTTCTATACCAGTAATCAGATGACAGAAGCTAACACGTAAATACCAAGACAATTTTCTATAGCTGGTCCTTCATGTAAATAATAATAATGATACTACTTGGAAATCTTAGTAACCTGCTAAAGGAAAAAACACCAGGGAATTTAAGCTAAACCTCAGTCTTACGCCTCTGCTCCAACATGTCCTTTCAAGAGACACAGTATACAACCCTTGGCTCCCTCAACTCAAGTGACTTAATTTATTAAAGAGATCAAAGCCAAGCCCTTTGGCAGAAGATAAACTGCTGGGAGGGCCATTCATTCACATCACCTTCCGACAACTGCAGGAGGTGGCAGACTAATCTCTTACCTTTGTCTCTTTAGTAGCCTGGCATCTCCACATTCAAGAGCACCAAAGTGATTTAGCCAATACAATTTCACCTTTGACCTAAGCTGAAAAGCTGTCCATTCCCACCTGTGGCACCACATAGTTAATCTGAAGTGCTCTAACAGACGGATCCCAAAAATATCTTCCTACCTGAGAGATGATGGGCCCAATGCTTCAGCACTACATACGGCTGGTTCTAAAGAAACTGAGGCAAACCCCTCTATTGAAGGCTAAATGTCACCAAGAGTTCTCAGAATTGTGTCAGCCTCACTGCAGCATCAAGGCATGACTCTCAACACCTTTATCTTCTACAAGGCCATTAGCCCCAGTCTCCGACTGTTCATGCAGTGTGGTTAAATGCAATGTCCAGGTCCCAGCATGGAAGCTTAACAGATAAAGTCCTTGCCTTCCATGTGCTGGGTTCCCATATGGTGCCAGTTTGTGCCCCAGCAGCCCTGCTTCCCATCCAGCTCCCTGCTTGTGGCCTAAGAAAGCAGTCGAGGACGGCCCAAAGCCTTAGGACCCTGCACCCCTGTGGGAAACCAGGAAGAAGCTCCTGACTCCTGGCTTAAGATCAGCTCAGCTCCAGCCATGTGGCTGCTTGAGGAGTGTATCAATGAATGGAAGATCTTCCTGTCTCTTCTCCCTCTGTATATCTGACTTTGCACTAAACATAAAATTAAAAATGTTTTTAAAAATGCCATGTCTAACACAAACAGGGTCAAAAATGCCAGCTGTCAGAAGAGTCATCTTTAAACTCACATTAAGTAACAAGCTTTTCCCTGAACAACAACAAAAAGGAAGTGGGAATAAGAGTGGCAGGGTATAAAGTCTCCTTGTCACCTCTAGATCTGCAGAGTGATTTTAGCACACAAGCTCCAACCAACTCAGCCCCAAAAATCCAGATATAATGCAATAAGCATCATTGATATTTGCTAAATGCATGTGCTGAAAGTACAGAGAGTACTATCAATTGGGAGGAGAACGACAGAGAGAAAGAAACCACACACAACCTATTCTCCAGTCTTCGTTGGATATGAATAAACTGGCAGCCCTGTCCTGGCATTTAGTAGCCAAGAATTACAATTAAAATGCAACAAAAATAACAAGCCATTTCACCCCTCACTCTACCCCAATATGTGTTCCACAGTATCGTCCTGCAGCCTGAGGTTCAACTACCCTCAACTTCACCATTTCATGTAGCACACTTCTCAAAATAACATCTAAGGTTCCCATAATTGCCACCTTGCAACTTTCTAGCCTTCATCACCATGGCTCTGACTACAGTGTCAAAGAATAGGTCTTCAAGCTCCCACCACTCATTTTTTAAAAGACATGTCATCCTTCTCATTTTGTTTGTAAAGTCTTCACCAGAGTTGGGATTTGATTTTCCATCACTGCAATTCCAAGGTTCCTACACTCTATAGCCACAACATGCCACAGACAAATATAAATAAACCTCCCACCTTCTGAAATTAGTTGACCCTTCCCCCGCCCCACCACCCCATATGGCAACTCCGGTTTCCTGAGGTCTATTTTCATCATCTTTATATTTGCCATACTAAAACCGATTCAGTATCTACTTGCTGAATTAAAAACCCCTCCTCTATCCCTCTAACACATCCTTCATATCTCTCCACCAGAGTTAAATCATAGGGGCCAATGTTTTGGCAAAAGAGATACAAGAGTAAAGCAGACACCCCTTGCATCTAATGGGTGCCAGTTAGTATCCAAGCTGCTCCACTTCTGATCTAGCTCCCTGTTAACGATGTGGGAAAAGCACAAGATGGCCCAAGTGCTTCAACACCTGAACTCACGTGGCAAACACACATGAAGCTCCTGCCTCCTGGCTTCGGCCCGCCCAGTCCTGGCCATGGTGGCAGTCTGAGGATGGAAGATAAACCCAAGGATGGAAGGTCTCTCTCTGCTTCTCTTTCTGCTTCTCCCTCTAGCTGACTCTTTCAAGTAATACATAGTTAAATGATAAAACAATAAAGCTCCACGGGTAGCATGCATGATATAGAAAAATAAGAACCCCAAACATAGTAGGCTGATTTCACATGGCCAGAGCAGGCTTTCAGATCTCAAAACAAGAGCTTATGTTTAAGATTTTCTTACATCATACTTTGTTTTCAAAATAAATCATGTTCTCAAGTGTGCAGACATGCTGAAACAAAATTAAATAAATAAAAAGAATAAAGGCCACAGACAGTAAAACCTCGACCTCAAAATAAATTTCAAGTCTTAGTTTAGTATTTACATAATACTTGGAGCTTCCTAGTGAAAATGATATAGGGTATCCTGCCTGGAATGCAATTTTACTTACTAAACATATAAAATGATTCTCTGCCTGAAAAATCACTGACCTCAAATTCACTGTCATTTTGTACTGGGATTTTTACTAGGAATGTTCCAGCAGGTCTAGCAGAAAAGATTCAACAAAACCTCCTCACAGTCTATGATATATGGGGGGCTGGGGAGGGAAACCCAGTGAAGAGGGGATCAAGTTACACTTTAGAAAATATTAGCTTTGAAAGAAAACCAAAGCTTGCAAAGGATAGCCACTAACATTCCCACTTCTATTACTCCTGCACATGGGCAGAACCACGCTGAGCGACTCCAGCGCTGGCAGTGGCTATGGCCCTTAGAGAGCAAGCAACTGCAAGCGGGAAGTTAGTTTGCTGCAGCAAAGGCAGGTCAGAATACATACAGGAATCAACTTGACCTTACAACAAGTTTGAACAGAATCACAATCCTTCAGTGGCAAGGGTATCGGGAGATGATCAAGGGGAAGGGGGGATGGCTGGGCCTCTTGTGGAGGAGGAAAGAAAAACGCAGCAAAGGCAAAATGGAAACAAGCAACTCCCAGCTCAAGTTTCTTTACCCTGCTGGCATCCCCTTTGGCCCGTTTTCTTCCATCTTCTAGGCCCTCTTGCTAACTCCCCCTTGCTTGCCTCCTGCTGTTCTGACATGGGATAACCACCCAGAGGACCTGGTCATTAGGCTCTCTGGAGGGAAGGAACTGCAAAGATCAGCAAACCTCTCCATTTTCTAGACCACGAGGGGACCTGACCCACTAAGGTCGCTCCACTAGGGGACGCAGCGTCCGTCCTCACTCAAGCCCAGTCCTCCCCACCTGGCTCAGCAGCCCGGCCTCCAGCAGGACCTCCCTCACCTGTTACCTGGCTTCTTTATCCTCAAGCCATACCTCACCAAGGAAACCTTGCAACACTGATCATCATTCACAGTGTTGCATTCGGGGCCAGCGTGCTCATGCCTACTTGGATTTAGTGACAGAGGAAAAACGACCCCGTAGCCCCGGGTGTGCGTCTGTGAACATTTCACAGCCATAACTAATCACGCACACCCTTTTCCCTGGGCACTGACTCTGGAACCCGACCAGGCAGTAGCTCCTGACATAGACCCCACAAGGCTTGCGAGTACAGAGTCTGTCCTGCTCTCGCCAAGACTACAGACTTTGAATCACAGAGCAGAGGAATGCCCAGAGCCGGGCAAAGCACATTTATGCAAATAGGCGGAAAATGCAGATCATAGCGCCTAGAGGAATAGCGGGTTTTACTCTAACAACTAATTACGTTTTGGGTGTTTATGCTTGCCAGTCTCTGTCCCATTGGGAAACAACGCACCCACAGTGACGGAAAATCCAGAGACTTCAACCAAATTGGAACAACCCAGGCAGCAACAAGTCCTGCATGCTGTCATTCTTAACACATCCAAAGGCCAAATGGCAGCGAGAAAAACGTGGATAAACGAAATCCATTCACAGCCAACCCGTCCTGCACAAGCCACACCAATCCTCCGATTTCAAAACCAGCCAGGTCTCTCCGTTGCCTCATATCACCCAATGAGTTGCTAAGCGTGTTTGTGAGGCTGCCGGACAGAAACTGAAGTTCGCAGCCGGGGAAGGCCAACCCAGTCCCCAGAGGGAAGGAAGCGGTACTGGAGCGGCGCTCTGCGGGGCGCGCACGGGAGCTTCGGCCGTCCACGTAGGCGGCTCGTGGTTTTGTGGGAGTCAGAAGTCTTCAGGCGCCCCCTTCCCGAGCCAGATCACTAGAGGCCACCAACGTGTCACCTGGGCGGGTCCCGTCCTCTGCGCCCAGCCCGGGCCACACTGACCTGACCCGGAGCGACTGAGGCAACTTCTCTCCCGGCGCTAGATCAACCGGTGGGTAGAGGAGGCCGGGGAGAGCCTCGCTTCCTGCAGGCCAGCTCCACGACCGCACACACACACACACACACACACACACACACACACGCAGGCACACCACCCGCCCCGGTAACCGAAACGCGCGCCCCGCACTCTCACCGCCGCCACAAAGCCGGTGTGCGGCGGGACCCGGGCAGCCCAGAGCGCCCTTTGGTTGCCGAGCTGTGGCCGCGGTCACTGGCTCCGCGCCCAGGGCGCACCGTCCCCAAGCCCCGCGCCGCGTCCGCTCTTTTACCTGCGCCGGCCACCGCCACCGCCACCGCCGCCTTCCCGCCGCCCTCGGACTGGCTTGGGGCCCCCGCGGCCAGCCGAGCCCGGCCCTCTGCCCTTCCCCTCAGCAGCAGCGGGGCCGCCCCCTGCGCCCACCCCACTGGGGTGCGCTGCTAGGCCGGGGAGAGTGGCGGGGTGCTGGGCCCGGGGAGGCGCCCTACAGCCCGGCTGGAGCGCGTGGGCCGAGACGCGGGGAAGGGGCGCCGAGAGAGAGAGAGAGAGAGAGAGAGAGAGAGAGAGAGAGAGAGAGAGAGAGCGCCCGGGAGAAGCAGCACCAGAACCAGCCTCTTTGCCACTCTCCGCCTTCTCGCTTCTCCACTCGCACCGGGCAGCTCGAGTCAGCCAGCCCTGCGCCCCCGGACGCCTCCACCCGCCGCGCGTCCCCCCTTACCTGTGTGGCGCCTTAGAGCCCCGGCCCTCTGCGCTCCCCTCCCTCACTCATTTGCCGAACTTCCCGCCGCCCGCCGCTGCGGGTCG